>NC_059136.1:53750973-53828473 GCF_020740605.2 Lemur catta
ATAAGCTAAATATAAAATAAGAAATGAATGTTACAATAAAAATCACAATAACTCAAATAAAAAGCATATTGATAAAAATATATAGCAGACTTGATGCTGCAGAAAAACCGAATTAGTCATGCTGATGACAAATGATGAAAAAGAGCATGAGAATGCAGGAAATGATAAAAACAGATTAAAAAGATGAGAAGTGGCAAGGGAAAACCAGGGAAGATTGTTTACAGAGCTGCAACCCACAAATAATAGATAATCCTAAATTTAAGTAAGCCAAAGAAATGATGAATTAACAGTATGTATAATATTAAGAACTGATGGATATTAAGAATTTTCAGCCCTGAAGAAAGTCCCCATATTTGACATTAAGGGAAACCACCAAAATCAAACCAAAGTTTATCTTTGCTACATTTTTGAATAGTGAGAGTAGAATCATCTTTCTACCCTCAAGTCTATCTTTCTATCCCCAAAGCTAGCACTGTACCAAAATAGATCACTTACAATAAATAAATAAATGACCAAAAAAATAAGTGAAAGCTAGTATAACTTAGCAGGAAAAGTCTATGAAA
This sequence comes from Lemur catta, assembly GCF_020740605.2. Taxonomy (NCBI): domain Eukaryota; kingdom Metazoa; phylum Chordata; class Mammalia; order Primates; family Lemuridae; genus Lemur; species Lemur catta. The sequence goes on from NC_059136.1 coordinate 53,751,537, forward strand.
GAGCATGGTATTCAGTTAACTATGATATTTATATGTAATGTTAACCAAAACAGTCTCAGATCTGCTAGGCCTCAAAGATAACATCATAAAGTATCATTGCTGCAGACCTTATTAAAAAATATTCTCTCAATTTCAGAAAGATGAATTATTAACCATTAGGAATGCAAAACTGTGCTTAAAAAATAATTTGTAGTGACCACAAACTTGCTAAAGAGAAAAAGATAATATTTTAAAAATGTCAAATTACAAATAAAGGTTTAATGCTGATTAGTCTAAATTCTTGTTGAGACTAAGTTAACAAAATAGAATATTAGAGAATACATATTAAAAGAGGAATTAAATTTTAACAAGGTTAGTAAACATAGATTAGATTAACAGAGAATAGGGAAGTGGGGCTGAACAGAAGCCAAAACACTCAATTTTCATTCCTCTCTAAAAAGGGGTTAAATTATTTTGATTTTGATAATTAGATAAAAGTAATTTTTAAAACAAATTGGATAATACTTTATGATACCATTTAGTAGGACTTTTATCTTCCACATATTTAAAGACATTAAAAGCAAGAAGTAAAAATACATTCAAAAAAGACAAAATTAAAGTATAATCATTAGGAACACCAAAACAGAATGCAATATTTAAGAGGAAAGACTAAACAAGTTTAACCGAAGAAGTTTAAGATTACAATAAAAAACAAAAGTATATTAATTTTTTATTAGGTAAATATTTTAAAACATTAAACATGTTTCCAAAATTTTATCAATGTAAAAGGAAAATATAGGAAAATTGACAATATTAGTATTAGACATGATTTAAGAAATTAGCAAATGAAAGTTATGGTACCTTGTTTTAAAAAAATCAGTAACAATACTATTGAGTGAAGAATATTAACAAATTATTATTACAATGCCATATTGCAGAAACAAAAAATAAGGATATAAAGAATTGGAACACTATAATTAACACCTACATGCACAAAATCAGATGTTACATACCATTCTGTTTCCTGTAGAGAAAGAATACGTCTTTACTAGAATTCATAAACTGTTTACAATAGATTCCAAAAAGCAAATTTTATTACAATGTAGTGCAATTAGAAATTAAATATAATGTTCAAATAACTTTCAATTTTTAAAAAACCCAACTTTTTAAAAAGTGTAAATGATGTGCTTTTGGTAGGTTTAGGTTCAAAATACTAGCTTCCTTATTTATAACTTTCTGACTTTAGAGTACCTAGGAAAGGCAGTGAAATGACTGGTCACACTCCAGAGTGAAACAGACAAGATGCCCTGAAGGCAAATGATGAAATGCACCTGGTAGGTCATGTTAGGAATACGCAGGGTCATCTAAAAGCACCAGAATGTCTTGTACTAGGCAGGCCCAGAGATTCTCTAAGAAAAGTGAGGGAAAAGGGAATAGAAACTGATAATGCCTTAAAACTTTGAAAATTTATTAGAAAAAAATGGTCAACAGAAGTAAATAAAATTTAAAAAGCAAAACACAATAAAACATTTTTAAATCAAGCAGAATACTATTGTATTGAAAATACAATAAAACACAAGATTTCTTTTAAAAAGTTTATTCTAATCAACCAAGAGACTCCTAGAATTGATAAATGAATTCAGTAAAGTCTCAGGATACAAAATCAATACACACAAATCAGAGGCATTCATATATGCCAATAACAGTCAAGCTGCATTTCAAATCAAAAACGCAATACCTTTTACAATAGCCTCAAAGAAAATTAAATATCTAGGAATATATTTAACAAAAGTTGCAAGAGACATATACAGGGAGAACTACAAGACACTAAGAAAAGAAATTATAGAAGATGTAAACAGATGGAAAAATTTACCTTGCTCATGGATTGGTAGAATCAATATCGTTAAAATGTCCATACTACCTAAAGTGATCTACAGAATGAATGCAATCCCTATCAAAGTACCATCATCATTCTTTATAGATCTAGAAAAAATAATTCTACGCTTTGCATGGAACCAGAGAAGACCTCGTACAGACAAAGCATCTTAAGTAAAAAGAACAAACTAGGAGATATCAGTCTACCAGACTTCAAGTTGTACTACAAGGCTACAGTAACTAAAACAGCATGGTATCGGCACAAGAATAGAGACATAGACCTTTGGAATAGGACTGAGAATCCAAAGATGAAACCATCTGCATATGGCAATCTAATCTTTGACAAAGCAGACAAAAATATACACTGGGGAAAAGAATCTCTTTACAATAAATGGTGCTGGGAAAACTGGATAGCTACATGCAGAAGATTGAAAATGGATCCCCACCTCTCACCTCTCACAAAAATCAATTCAAGATGGATAACAGACTTAAACCTAAGGCATGAAACCTTAAGAATTCTAGTAGAAGATGTTGGGAAGATGCTTTCTGACATCAGCCCAGGCAAAGAATTTTTGAAGAAGACCCCCAAAGCAATCACAGCAGCAACAAAAATAAATAAACCGGATCTGATCAAACTAAAAAGCTTTTGCACAGCCAAGGAAACTATCATTAGAGCGAATAGACAGCCTACAGAATGGGAGAAAATATTTGCTCTCTGTACATCTGATAAAGGGCTGATAACAAGAATCTATCTAGAACTTAAAAAAATCAACAAGAAAAAATCAAACAACCCCATCAATAAATGGGCAAAGGAAATGAACAGAAACTTTTCAAAAGAAGACAGAATAAGGGCCAGCAAACATATAAAAAATGCTCAACATCTCTAATCATTAGAGAAATTCAAATTAAAACCACAATGAGATATCACCTAACCCCAGTGAGATTGGCCTCTATCAAAAAATCCCAAAACAACAAATGCTGGCAAGGATGTGGAAAGACAGGAACACTCTTACACTGCTGGTGGGACTGCAAATTGGTGCAACCTCTGTGGAAAAAAATCTGGAGATACCTCAAACAGCTAAAAATAAAAGAGCAAAAGACATTCTATAATAAAGACATCTGCATCTGACTGTTTATGGCAGCACAATTCATTATTGCAAAGATGTGGAAACAACCCAAGTGCCTGTCAATTCATGAGTGGATTACTAAAATTTGGTATATGCATACAATGGAATATTACTCAATTATAAGAAATGACAGTGATCTAGCATCTGTTATATTTTCCTGGATTGAGCTTAAGCCCATTATCTGCAGTGAGGTATCACAAGATCGGAGGAATAGCCTCTACATGTACTTGCCATCAAATTCGTACTAACTGATCAACAGAATAAGGCTCACAGGGTAGTAATAGTCTCCAGGGATTAGGTGGTTGGGGGGTGCAAACTCACAACTAATGGTTATAGACACGGTGAGCATTGTAGAGGGGAAGGGCATGCCTCTAAACCTCGCTTGGGCGAGTCAAAGACGTAAAATATAACCAGAAAAAAAATAAAAATTAAAAAAATAAAAAAATTAAAGTAGAATACTTAAATTGAAAAATGATTGAAAAAGACTTACAAACTTATTAAATAATTATTAAGTCATTAAGTCCTTATTTAATGATTAAATAATTTCAAAAAGTGAAAGCTCCTAGGATTAATCTTGTCCAAAAATAAATATAGCATTGAAAAAAATTTAATGAGAGAAAAATAGCCCGTTTTAAAAAATGTGCCTACATAACATATTCCTAGAAGTAGAAACCAAATATTATAAAACCAAATATTATAAAAATTATTTTTAAAAATTTCAAGGTAAATATATTTGATTTTAAAATTCTGGGGAATTTTTAGGAACTTGGAAAAAATGACTCTCTAGAGCAGCACTGCCTGAGAGAAATTTCCAGGATAATGGAAATGTTCTATAATTCTGCATTGTACAATATGGCAGCTAATGAGATTGAGAAACAGAATTTTTAATTATCTGTAATTTTACTTAATTCATATTTAAATATCCATATTAGAGTACAACTCTAGAGCACTTGAGGAATACATAGTTAACAGTTGCAAACTAATATTATAGTCCAATCCAAATATATACCAGAAATACATATATTCCAAACATTGGATAAAATCACAACAATAAAAACACCATCTAATACCAGTAAACATCAATTTTAGTGGTACTAAAATTTAGCAACATTTAGTGGTAGTAAAATAAACATTTAGCTATAGACTATTATTTGTAAGAATATAATAAAAAATAAAGACACTTCTTAACAGAAAAGGAAGGGTTAATTAATTAATTAAGTTGAAATAACTAGTTTGCTATTTAGGAAAAAGTCCATTTAGGCCCTTATTTTCACATCTTTTAAAAAATAAATTTCAAATTGTTTTCAAGAATTAAATACAAAAAGATAGTAACCACAAGAAGCAAAATTGTTTACTAATCAAAAGTTCCAGTTGGGAATGACATTTTTTAGACACAATAAAAGAAATAACAAAGCAATAAATTAACAAAGCAATAAATATACATAAATCTACATAAAAATCAAAGTAAAATGCATCATAAATCTAAACATATTTAGAGCTTTTGTATGTCAAAATATCAAAGACATGAAAATAAAAATACAACATAAGGGGGAATATATTCAGCAAATAATTTACATCATGCGTTAATGCTTCACAATAATTATTCAGCAATATTTGGGAGCACTTCCTGTGTAGCTTGGCATGCCTTTTGCTCATGGGTATGCACAGTGAATAAAGGAGACAAAGTCCCTGCCCTCATGGAAGTTACATCTAGTAAAGTCAACAGCGATTAAACCACTAAACAGTTTTCTCAAGCCCCAAAGTGAGGAGTCATAACTGTTTCCTCTCTTCCCCTCAGGCACACATAGAATCTATCCTCCAGTCCTTAAAACCTCTACCTCCAAAGCATACCCCAAACTGACTGCTTGTCACCATTTCCCTTCTGTGTCCCTAGTTTGAGCCACCTTATCTTTCACCAGGGCTAACGCAGTGGCCAGCTTTCTCATCTCCAGGAATCCACTCCAACCACTCCTACAGCCCATTCCTTGTCATGGGATGTAAATTATAGCCTATTACTCCTCTGCTTTTATGTCTTCTGTCTGCACTTAGGATGAAGTCCAAAATCTATATCATGACCTACAAACTCCTACAAAAGGGCCAGTTGGATGCTGGCCCTACTATCTCCTCCCTTCCTCCCCAGGATCTTGGCACATCAGCCCTCTTTTAATTCTTCCAACCCCAAAGCTCATTCCCACTTTAGAGTCTTTGCACTTGTTCTTCCATCTGCCAGGAACACTCTCCCACTGCTGACTCAGTTCATCCTTCAGGTTTGAGCTCAAATGCCCTTTCTTCACAGAAGGCTTCACTGCCTTCGCCACTCCATCCTCACTCTCTATCTCAGCACAATTTTTATTGCAAAGGCTCCAAAGAAACTAGTTCTATTACACAAAGCACTGGAACACATTTGAAGAATAATTTACCAATGATAGATGTACTGACCTAAGATTATTCCTAAACTTTGACAGGGATCTCCATGTCCAGGAATATCTGCTAATTAAATAACCCAAAACATGTTGATTAAAATGTCACTTTTAACATTGACATATAAAGAACCTAAGTGTTCCAGATGGTTTAAAAGTCTGGAGATTCAGAGTTTAGGCACTGGAAACATATAACCCAGGTGATCTCAGTTTAAATCTTCCTTTGCCAGTTACTAATTATGCTACTTGGGCAAGTTACTTAAGTTTCAGTTTTTGTGGGTTTTTTTCTTTCAATCTGTAAAATGAGAACAAAAAGTGCACATACAACATAGAACTCTTAAGAGGGTCAAATGATGTATTTTAAATCTCTTAACTCAGGGGTTCAGTAAACCTGTTTGTCCATTATTAAATATTAGTAATTGTTAGTCATTATCCCAGAGTGTCTGGGTTCAAAGCCTGACTCCACTAAAATTATTTTTTTGAGTCAGTCACTTTATTTTCCTGTGTTCCCTCTTTTCTCATCTGTAAAAGAAGAATGACAATAATCATTTTTAAGATGAAATGAAGTGTGATGTTCTTATAATATTACTTACAACAAACACCCAAAACTTATATTAAATACCCCAAACTATTAGTTATTATTATATATGCTTTCAAAAGTGTCATTAAAAATAATTCAATGAATTCATTAATTCAACTCCATGGTCTTTATCCTTCAAGAAATAATTGGAGAAGATAGAGATCGGGGCTAACCAAAATTCATCATAATGTTTGTTATAAAAAAGAAGTATCAGAAACAATCTAAATGCCAGTACAGTTTGATTTCAAAATCTATAAATCCATATTGCTGAGAACTATGCAATCTTTTAAAAAACATGTTGTAGAAGACTGCTGATGGCACAGAGAAGTGTCCAATATATATGAAATGAAAACAACTAAACAATATGATCCTTACATAGCTAGTTCTAAGCAGCCTTAGATCAGAAAACCAAATAACCAAGTTTGTTAGAACTGAGCCTAATGATTCTGAGTGAATAAAACTCTAAGTTCATGAGCTCTTTTGCATGGACTTTGTGTCCTATATTTTTGCTGAATTTGTCTTATTTTTATTTCTGGTTATCAATTTTTAAAAATAATGAAATACATAATTTGACCTGTAGATAATTTTTGGAGTTATCTAATGTTTCTCTTACATGTAAACAAAACATATTTGTGACCCATGATGATGTAGCTGATTCAACTTCTCATTATGGCTCAAAGGTTAAATAAAGACAGCCACTACACTTGGTGTGTCCACGATGAATATGCACATGCATATTTGATTTTTTATTTACTATTATATTGCTCAGAACTCATGTGGTATGGCAAAAAGTAGGGGAAACAAAGCCTGAGAAAAGAAAAAAGAATCCCTAAGCTCACAGTTTGTTGTGCTGATATGTCACAAATGATAGGTATAAGTTTGTTATGTGGCACAACAAACTATAGAAAATTTTAGTTAAAGTAGTGGTTAAAGAAGCCATCTTCACTCCCATGGAATAGAATTGCAGTTGATAGAAAGTTGGCTATTTTGTGTACCTCTAAGAGCAAAAATTCCTCAGTAGTTCTATTAAATATCATTTTAAAGACAGCTTTAAACATGAAAAACAACCATAGAAAGAAAGTACAAAATAGTATAATCTTATCCTATAGCGTTAAAATTAATAGTGCTCATGAACAAACATACTGAGAAGCATAAAAAAATGACTTTCAACAGTGGTCAACAAAAACAGTACAACAAAACTCTTTTGCCTGAAGGTGATAAATTTTTTTTTAAAGCCTTATGGTTCCAGGGATATTTACTAGGTATTTATAGATGAGGCTATGTTACTTAAGTTGTATAATTATCAAATCTGGTACGTCAAATCATGTTAAAGCTGTTCCCTTTTGTATTAATAGTCTTTTTATTTTAATGCATATCTTTGCTATGACACCGATACCTGAGATTGATGATTGCTATGCTAGCAAAAGGGAGGAGCTGAAAGATATAAGATAGAAGGAGATGAAACAATTTCATGAGAAAACACAGCTAATGAAACAAAAAAAGCAGAGTACATACTGGAAGAGGTGGTCTGAGTAATTGGTTAGGGTGGGGTTTTGTTTATAGCTTAAATCAAGACAAAAATATATTATTTGGGGTTTCATTTGCATTATTTCTTGAGTATTGCGTAAATACCACCACCACTTACATTTAATCAGAATTTCAATTGAAAATTATCTTGTATAATGTTACCGGCAACACTTAAAAGCTGCACAGTTAATAATACAAATTACTGAACACAAGGCACAAGGACTTTTATTTATGTCATATGAACAACCTTGATGTTCCTACAGCCACCGAAACACAATAATTAGCTTTTATTGGCTTTATTTTCTTGATCAGCAATATCTGCATTTTGTTAGACCCCTAAAAGGCCATTGTAATGCAAGTGAATGTTGTCAGGAATCTTCCTCTTTGTCCTTGAAATGCAACATAAAAAGTAAGCATGATAGATAGCCACTAAATGAAGATATTTATGGCCTCCTCAGATAAACATATTAAGAAGCTCTTTTCCTGATGTCTGAAACAATCTGCATTCCTCACTTCTTTTATCTAAGAAAAGTCTTTTCCATATGGAATATCTCTTGCCTTCAAGGACCCTTTAGCCTGTTCTTCATTCCCACGCACACAAATGCAACATGGAAATCTCACTATAGAAATATATTAAAAATAGAAATCTAACTCTTCCCTATTTCAAGGACTCAGATTGAATAGGTACAGAGTGTTCACTGCCACCAGGCCAGAGAATGGAGGGTACCCACACTCGACCAAACATGAAATACTAATATTCTTGACAGGCAGCCTAGAAAAACTCTTCAACAGGCACAACTGGAGAAACATTCCCATAGTCAATGTTTGCATATTCACTCATATGCAAGGAATATGCTATATGAAGGTTCTCTCACTCTCTAACTCTTTCTTTCATACACACAAACACACACACACACACACACACACCCCTATCTCTTCCATTTTTTCTTCCTTTGCTACCATGGGTGAGTTCTACCCAATAGGCACTGGTTCTGAGACATATGGGTGAGAATAAGTAGAGAGGTTACAGCAAAATGAAGAAATATGGTGATTTTGGACACTGATAAAATAACATAAAAATGTATAGCAATGATGTAAATGTATTAAAAAGTCACAAACATAAACACTTGGAGGTATGTAGCTTAAAAAACAAATAATAGCAATGTTTAGTCTCAGAAGTCCACAAGGTATCATAGGAGGTATCACTTGGAAAATAATTAAGGGGCTACAGCCTACAACTAGGAGATAGTAGTAGGTAGACATCCCTGAATTTAAACCTTGGCACTAGCCCTGACAAGCTGTCTGACTTTGAGCAAGCCTCACAAATTCTGAGTCTCAATTTCTCATCTATAAAACCGGTATAATATCTCATAGTAGTTATAAATTCCATATTTTCAATTATGTAGTGAACTTAGCATGATGCCTCATATAGTTTGAGTGTTTAAAATTTGTCAATGTATTATGTTTGAAATGTTTGTATTATGTTTGAAACTTTTATCAATAATCATAAGGTGCTTTTGGAAGGATAACAATAAAACATGATGTGGGGATAGATCAATTTTTATCTCTTGAAATAAAACATCACACCTAGAAAGAGGAATTGGCTCTGCTAAGAAATTCTCTCTTGAGTTCCAGGGCCTTCAGATATTGCTCTCAAGGAGGTGGCTGAGCCTCCAGATTTTTTGTGATTGAAGGGGATTACAGAAAATATGAGTCCTATCATCTCTGGGGTTAGTGTTTAAATGCACTAAGAATTAAATTATCCTCTTCTTATTTATAAGAATATAAGAAAAAGGTTCTAATTAGAGAGGACACAGGGTAACACTAAAGATAAACCTTTGTTCCATAAAAACAAAAATAAACTTCTATTTCAGATAAAAGGAATGCTCTCTGGACTCTTTAGGAAATACTAAAAGAAAGTGCAAAATTGGAGGAAGCACAAACATAATGAACATAGACAAAGTATGGCAGTGTCTGCAGAGGAAGGATTTGGTTGGGCCCTGGGGACATTCTTTGCACAAACTCTTGCTTCTGTGTTATGGAGATATGTAGGGACTGTAATAGCCTGGACCAGACCCAGTAGGAACAAACTAAAGACGTCTTACCTTCCATAGTACTAATTTATCTGTGATTTATACTGAATTATGAAGTTCTAGTCATAGAGACTACTCCGAGACCACAATGGAAAATGGACCAGGAAGGATTGTTTCACACACACGATTCCAGAAAATCAAAAGACCAGCATACTGGCACAAACAGAGGAATCCCTTGTTTCATGATTCCAAATGCTGCTTCACAAGGATAAACTGATTTTAAAATGTTGAAGGCATGAAAAATACTGCTCAAAATTCAACTCATTTAATGCCGCACCCTTTATTCTATTGCCTCAAGGGTGGAAAAGGCATGTTCTTCACTGTCTGTGAGACAAGAAACTGTGCCAAGCTAATGCTAATGTGAATTCTGTGGCCAGAGCCCACACTCGAAGACATTCATGCACACTTCAGTTTGGGATTTACCCACTTTTACAAAACGGCATAATAATATGCATGCCAGAAGAGACAGCTTCTTTGTTTAAAACTGTTGCTTGCTACATCACAGATACTTGGTCCTCTGATATAAAACCTATAAATTGTGTTCTATATAGTGCTCTATATGAAACTTTCAATAACATTTTAAAACACTGTCAATTTCCAGGGACTATTAAAAGAGTAACATTTTTTGAACAGAGCTAAAGAGTAACATATTCCCTAATGAAATAAATTATACAAGAGGAAAGTGATACATTTCTATAGAGTTAGCATGTCAATAAGCACACATGTTGTACAAAACACCTTTCCCTAAACAAAGGCAGTAGGGGGGGCCCTAGAGATGTCCCAGTTTGTTTTGCTCTGACCCAAACTCCCCACAGTGCTGGAGCATCTCAATATGAAACAGCAGTTAGAAACATTTTAGGTCTGATTTTATAAAATTTCAATCATCAAATTGGTAACTTCCCAAATTGGAGTTATTAATAGAAATGAGAAGAATTCTCACATACATCTAAGATACTTTCCATTATTGTAACTTTCACAATTATATCAGTACTTTTAATTACTATAATAGTTTATGAATCAACACCCAAAATCTCAGTAAAGACATGCAGTCAGAAATCTCACCCAAACTTTCCTTACACCAAATGAATTTCTTCCACCCAGAACTGTCTGCAATGACTACGCCAGCACCAGCTTACTTTGATATAACAGCATGTGGCTGATCTGTTATAATATGAAAAATACTCTGGCTGAAATTTGTCTTTGCATTATACAGGAAGAAAAGGCCACCTTCTGAAAATAGTTTAGCTATGGTTGTAGAGATACTATGTGAGTATCTTTAAGTCCTTTTAAGAGAAAAAAACTTTGTAAGCATCCTCAAACCCTGCAGATATAGCCTTTTTAGAGATATACTCCACATTTAAACATTAAAGAATATCATTTCTCCAGTATAGCATATGCTTCAGCTATTTTTATTAGGCTGTCTCCTATGCTACCCTCACTTCCAACTGCATAGTTTGAAAGCAATAAAAATATTATGAATCAGACTTTGATTAGGTTGGTCTTAAACTGGATATTATGGGCTTTTTTTTTTTTTCCAGTAATCACAGACTTTAAAGCTGGAGTATAATGAAATCCCTCATTTTACAGAAGAGAACAATGAAGGATGCTGAGTTTTTTTCACAGAATCAGTGCTAAAAACCAGGCCACCTATTATCCGTCCATGCCTTGTCACCATATGCTAATGAAGAAGTAATTTTACCCATGATCCCAGTGTTAAGGCTTCAACTAGAACTTGGATTTAAGGTAATAAAACCTACTATCTAACACTACAAACACTAATAATAACTGCAAAAGCAGGACTAGAAAATTTAGTCCAATCTCTCATGTATAGATTAAGAAATGAACTTCAAAGGGGTAAGCAATTTGCTTGTTTGCATGTTTCAAAGACATCTGTACTGATCCTCTGTTTAATTTGAATTATTAATTATGCGGCAGATAATGCTGCTAGTGACATTGCAGCAAAGTAGTTTTTAACCAAAATTACAGTGATTAAACATAAATGTTGGTATTTTTATAAGTATCCTTCCCTCCATCAGATTATATATTATTTTTGTATGTTGCACAATACTCAAAACGGTGTTTTGGTACATAGTAGGCAATTAACAAATGTGTTAAATTGTAATATATTTGTCTAGGAGATTAGACAAAGGAATGTAATATTTTACAAATATATGTGCTATAATGTGGCTTTACCAATGGTCATTATGATGTTATGTAGATATACTGCAATTATTTCCCATTCAGTCATTTGAAAACTACAATTACTTTGATTAATTTACTATTACTAGTTGTAAGGCATTTTGTAATTAAAGATTAAGTTTTAAATGAATAGATAAAAGCAATGACTTTAATTCCATTTTGTTAACCTTTCTATCTGCAAGAATAAGTAAACTCTGAATAGTAAAGATTGGGTTAACTTCAAAGCCAAACTAAATGAGGCAAAATGTTAATGTTAAAATATTAAAAATACGAAAATTCATAGTCTCTACACCCTCCTTTTCAAGGAAATTAAAAAAATGGCCAAAATCCACATAAGGTTATTTTCCTAATATTTTGACAATTCATTGAGTACTTTAAATTTATGTAAATTTGGACAAAACTCCAATTAGCATTTAGAAATAAAAATAAATGGGTAACAGAATGTTAAACATTCGAAAAAATAGGTAGAAACAAATTACAGAATAATTGTTAACATATAAAAGCATTTAAATGAATATCATTGTAAGAAACAAATGAGATGATTTCATATGGAATAAACCTTGTCGAATTAATTTCAATCTATGAAAATTCAGAAAATTTAGGATGTGGTGGACCTATTTTTATTTTGTTTGAGGTTTATATTTTCCCTCCTGTAATACTTGGTCTTTTACTTTTTTCTACTACATTTTTTTCACAACAATATTACTACAGGTATATCTTGTAGATACTGAGGGTTCAGTTCCAGATCACCACAACAAAGAGAATATCACAATAAAGGGAATATCGCAATAAAGCAAGTCACAATTTTTTATTTGGCAATATATAAAAGTTATGTTTATACTATATTGTAGTCTATAAAGTGTGTGATAGCAATATGTCTTTCAAAACAGTGTACATACCTTAACTTAACAATAGAGTTTATTGTTTAAAAAATACTGACAATCATCTGAGCCGGAAGCGAGTCCTCATCTTTTAGCTGGTGGAGTGCCATTCCTTAATGTTGATGGCGATTAACTGATCAGGGTGGTGAGTACTGAAGGTTGTGGTGGCTACAACAATTTCTTAAAATAAGACAATGACGGAATTTGCCACATCAATCGATTCTTCCTTTCATACAAGATATCTCTGTGGCATGCAACGTTGTTTGATAACGTTTTACTTACAGTAGGACTTCTTGCAAAATTAGAGTCAATCTCTTCAAACCCTGTCACCACTTTATCAAGTAAGTTTATGTTACATTCTAAATACCTTGTTGATATTTCAGTAATGTTCACAGCACCTTCACCAGGAGTAGATTCCATTTCAAGGATTCTGTTTCTTTGCTCATCCATGAGAAGCAACTCCTCATTCATTCACGTTTTCTCATAAGATTTCAGCAATTCAGTCACATCTCCAGGCTTCATTTCTAATTGTAGTTCTCTTGCTGTTTCCACCATATCTGTAGTTACTTTGTCCACTGAAGTCCTGAACCTGTCAGAGTCACCCATGAGGTTTGGAATCAACTTCTTCCAAATTCCTGTTAATGTTGGTGTTCTGACCTCTTCTCATGAATCATGAATGTTGTTAATGACATCTAGAAAGGTGAATTCTTTCTAGAAGCTTTTTGATTTACTTTACCGAGATCCATCAGAGGAATCACCATGTATGGCAGATACATTCTTATGAAGTGTATTTCTTAAACAATAATACCTGAAAGTTGAAATTACTCCTTGAGACACTGGCAGCAGAACGGATATTGCGTTAACAGGCATGAAAACTACAGTCATCTCCTCGTACAGCTCTATCAAAACTCTTGGATAACCAGGTGTATTGTCACTAAGTAGTCAGTATTTTGAAAGGAATCTTTTTATTCTGAGCAATAGGTCTCAACAGTAGGCTTAAAATATTTGGTAAACTGTGCTTTCAACAGATGTGCTGTCATCCAGGCTTTGTTTTTCCATTTGTAGAGCACAGGCAGAGTATACTTAGCAAAATTCTTAACAGTTCCAGGATTTTGGGAATGGTAAACAAACATTGGCTTCAACTTAAAGTCACCAGCTGCACTAGCCTCTAACAAGAAAGTCAGCCTGTCTTTGAAGCTTTGAAGCCGGGTATTGACTCTCCTCTCTAGCTATGAGAGTCTTATTAATAGATAGCATCTTCTTCCAATAGAAGACTGTTTCATCTACACTGAAAATCTGTTGTTTAGTGTAGCCACCTTCATCAAAGATACTAGGTAGATCTTCTGTATAACTTGCCACAGCTTCTATATCAGCACTTGCTGCTTCACCTTCCACTTTTATGTTATGGAGATGGCATCTTTCCTTAAACCTCATGAACCATCCTCTCCTAGCTTCCAATCTTTCTTGTGCAGCTTCCTCACAGCTCTCACAGAATTGAAGAGAGTTAGGGCCTTGCTCTGGAATAGACTTTGACTCAAAGTAATGTTGTAGCTGGTTTGATCTTTAATCCAGATCAGTAAAACTTTCTTCATATCGGCAATAAGGCTTTTTCACTTTCTTATCATTTGCATGTTCACTGGAGTAGAACTTTTCAATTCTTCAAGAACTTCTCCTTTGCATTGACAAATTTGCTAACTGGCACAAGAGACCTAGCTTTCAGCCTCTCCCTTCTATCGACACACCTTCCTCACTAAGCTTAATCATTTTTAGCTTTTGATTTAAAGTGAGAAACATGAGAAGCTTCTTTTTACTTGAACACTTAGAGGCTATTGTAGGGTTATTAACTGGCCTAATTTCAATATTGTTGTGTTTCAGGGAATAGAGGCCTGAGAAAAGGGACAGAGATTGGGGGAACATATGATTGGTGGAGCAGTCAAAACACACATAATATTTTTGATTAAGTTTGCTGTCCTGGGCACAGTTCATGGTGGCCCAAAACAATTACAATAGTAACCTTTATGACCACTGATCACACATCACCTTAACAGATACAATAATAAAGTTTGAAATATTGCAAGAATTACCAAAATGTGAAAAAGAGAAACGAAGTGAGCACATGCTATTGTAAAAATTACACCAAGAGGCACCATGTAGGGTTGCCATAAACCTTCACTTTGTAAAAAATGCAGTATCTATGAAGCACAATAAAGTGAAGTACAATATAACAGGTGTGACTGTACATTTTAGAGCTACAACAATCACATTCATACCATGGAGTTTTGACTGTCAGTATATAACTCTGAAAATTCTTGTAAAGCTCAGATATACATTTCTGTGCCTTTACTCTGCATTTACACTAAGTTTTCCATCAATATCTTCAATTCCAGGCAGCTGAAATTAGCTCATTACCTATCCTTCCTCTCCCATCCCGATCTGCATTTCCTCACATATCTCTAATCTAGCATCAACTTAAAGCTAGTATCAATTTAGTTTTGGATTTTAAAAATAGCCTCAATTTAGACTCCTCTCTGGCATAATTCCTTCCTTGTCTATCTCTCCATTTTCATTAACATGACTACATTAGGGTTTTCGTGTATAATAAAGAATTTGTCTGGTCTTTGTCCTAGTCAAAAATTCTAAGACCTTAAAATTTCCCAAGTGATAGGTGAGTCTTTGTTATTAAAACTGAGCCCCTCGCTTTAAGGGAAGGAATGGATAATGGAAATGGATTTCAGTCACCTGGGCAATGATACAATTAATCATGCCTATGTAAAGACACTCCAATAAAAACTCTGGACATGGAGGCTCAGGTAAGCTTCCACATTAGTGAGCACATCAATAAGCCAGGAGGTGATGTATTCTTATTTCATGAGGAGAAGCCATGGAAGCTCTACTTTTGAGACCCTTTGAGACCTTGCCCTATATACTTCTTCATTAGCTGATGTTGATTTTTAATCTTTATAATAAAACTGTAATCATAAGTATAGAACTTTCTTGAGTTCTGTGAATTGTTCTAGTGAATTTTCACATCAACCTGAAGGATGTCATAGGAACCCCCACATTTGTACCCAGTTGGTCCGAAGTATGAGTGGCTTGAGGAACACTGAACTTAAAACTGGCGTCTGATGAAAGCAAACTTTTTTTTTTAATAGACAGGGTCTTTCTCTGTCACCCAGGCTGAAGTGCAGTGGCATGAGCACAGCTCACTGCAGCATCAAACTCCTGGGCTCAGGGGATCCTTCTGCCTCAGCCTCCCAAGCAGATTGGACTATAGGCATACATCACCATGTCTGGTTAATTTTTATTTGTATTTTTTGTATAGACAGGGTCTCG
This sequence comes from Lemur catta, assembly GCF_020740605.2. Lineage (NCBI taxonomy): Eukaryota > Metazoa > Chordata > Mammalia > Primates > Lemuridae > Lemur > Lemur catta. The sequence goes on from NC_059136.1 coordinate 53,767,551, forward strand.
CTATGTTGCCCAGGCTGGTCTCAAACTCCTGGCCTCAAGCAATTCTCTCACCTTGGCCTCCCAAAGTGCTGGGATTACAGGTGTGAGCCACTGATGATAGCAATCTTGTTGAGGACTGCCTTCAACCTATGGAGTCTACACAGACTCTAAGTAGTTAGCATAAGAATTGCACTACAGTATTGTAGATTGCCAGATAAAATACAAAACACCTGTTAAATATGAATTTCAGATAAATAAGATATTTTTAATAAAAATATGCCCCCAATATTGCATCATACCTACTATACAAAAAGTCAGAAATTCATATTTAACTGGGCACCATGGATCTTGTTGTTGTTGCTTTTCCCCAGTCTGGCAAATCTGTAACCTGAAACAACTCTCATTACTCCTTATCTAGAAGTCTAATAACTGCCTTTCCTTTTTCTAGCATCTATCTTGTTGGAATCCCCACTACATAGTGCTCTTAGATTATTCTTCTTAAACATAGTTTTGATCAGGTCTTACTCTGTCCCAAATAGTCTCATTACAGATTTGTTAGTCTGGCATTCATAACCATTGACAAGGCACCATTGACTTTGGAAATTAATGAGAACTTATTTAAATCCTAAGTTCCCCACATACCAGCCAGATAAAATTAGAAAACTGATCCTATCTCCCCAGTCCTTAATCTCTTCACTGTAATATGAGAATGACAACATAACAGAATGTTATTTTGAAGAGAAAAACAAAGCAACTTTGAATGTACCCTTATTGGTCAATGACCTATGACATTTTAGTAATCATAGACAATGAACTAATGCTAGCGTTTTTTGACTATTAGTCTTTACTTAAAAAGTCTTGGCTTTTCTGACATCATTTCTCCCTCTGGTTTTCCTCTTTGTCCTTTAACCCTTTATATTAGTGCTTCCAAAAAGTTCTGTCGTGACCTTTATTCATTCTGTATCCTTTCCCTAGTGATTTTCCAAGATTTTAAATACTGTTCAACTCCTGCTATATGCTGATAGATTTCAAAGATGAAACTCAAGCTCCAGATTCCAATGTCCCTCTGCTTACTAGACATGTCTCAGGGTCCTATGGTCACCTTAGGCCTCCGCCTCCAATCCTTTGCTCTTCCCTCATTGCCTGTTTCTTTAAGTCGCATCACTCTGTTAAGTAGGCTAGCCAGAAGGGTCAGAATATCCATGCTTCTTCCCCCGTCATGCTCCCCCCCCACACACACACACCTGTCACCAAATTCTGTAGTTCTGTTTTCTAAATTAGCTCTGCATGTGTACTCACGCTTCTTTTATTAGGGCCCTCAACGTCTCCTCTCTAGATTGCTACAGTGTATCAGCTAGGATCTAGCCAAGAAACAGAAACTCTTGAGTACTTAGTGCACAGGATATTTATCCCAGGGAATTGGACCCACAGGTGATGGAATAGACAACTCAATCCAGATTATTAGCAACAGCAGGAAGCCATGAGCTTCCCTGAGCTAGACAAATAAAAAACAGGAGAATTATCTGGAAGAAGCTTGTCACGCTGAAGCCAGAGGTGAGAAACAGTCTTTGATGGAGATGCTTTCCTTCTAACAACTGTTCTCCTTCCTCTATCCTTACTCCCTTTCAAGACATACGCTCCAATGCTACCTTTCTAAAACGCAAATCTCATTATGTTTATCCCAATGCAGAGAACTCTTCAATGGTGTTCTGCTGCCAACACGTAGTCAGAACTCACTGCCTTTTCCACTGCTATGCTGTGCCATGCGCATTGCTCCCAGAAGGCGTCAGTTCCCTTACATATTCTATCCCTCAACTGGGAATCCCTCCCACCCCCACATGATAACAACTGCATATGCCTTCTCATCTTTCAAGATGTATATTACAAATCATCTCTGTTATGACACCTTCCATGTTGTGTTTTCCCTCTCTCTTCCTCTCTCTTTTTCTCTCCCTTCCCCCCAACCTCATGCCTCTCCTTTTCCCTCTTCCTTTCCATTCCTTCCTCTTTCCTCTTTTATTTTCACTAATGAAATCAGTTACTCCCCTACAAAAACCTCTTTGTTGACACTTATTTCAGAGTACTGCAATTGTGCATGCGTGTTTGCATGGCTGGCATGCAACATTCAGTTACATGCAAATCTTTACCATCTTGAAACCTCGCTGAGGGAAGGAGTATTCATCAAATACCATATTTTACCAGATCAATAGTTTCTTACAAGGTGGCTTGAACTAATTTGGTGCTCTCAAATATATTTATATATTCATATTTTTCTAAGACTAGAAGTAAAAGCTTAACAAATATTCTACAAGAATTTCTTGTTGCATGAGAAAAAAAATTATTGAAAGAGAAAATATTTCTTACATTAGTTTTCCCAGGGAGAACAGAAGTTTTCTTCCTTCTCCAATAGTCCTTAATCATATAAAGTTACTAACATGGCCAGTGCTTATAAATTTAAGATTCTTTCTCAACCTGTAATTCTCATGCTGAAAAGAATATATGAAAATTGAAATAAAAACGTATGCTTCAGCCTTGGGAAGAGTAAAATATTATGACACATATGAATTACGGTAAACACAGTATCTATCTAAAAAAATAAAAATAAAAATAAACTACTTTTACTTGGGCCCTTCATGAGTTATATTGAGAATATTCTAGTAGGTTTACAAAGGTTTAAAGGACTCTTTCTAATTCAATAACCCTCCTGCCCCACTTATGGCCATTTTTCTGAGCACCTATTGAAGGCAATTAATATTTACCAACATTAAGTTATTTAATATTCACAATAACTACATGAATGTAGGTCACAATCTTACATCTATTTTACAGATGAGGAAACCAAGGCACAGAGAAGTTACATAACTTGCCCAAGGTCACATGGAAGTAGGGAGCAGAACTGAGATATGAGCCAGTTCTGACTTCAGACCCACATGCTTGTATAAACCACCACACCACTCTTCCCCAGGTGTCAACATTTCTTTTCACCACAGCACCTTTGGTTCAAGAATAGAGAGGAAGGAATAGGAAGCACATTGTGTCCTTCACAGCTTATCCTTTCTGTTCTCTATGGATAAAATGTACCAATGAAGAAATGGCATTACTGCTATAAAGTAATCATTGGGGTCCTTCTGCTGACCAAGGAAGATCTAAAAGTGATGTAGTTAGGAAGCAAAGAAAAATAATATTTGCATGTATTTACAACCTGCCTTTCTCAGAAAGGATTTAAGGTGTTTCACTAAGATATGTACATTACTGACAGATAAAGTAAATTAAAATAGGCAAAAAGCAAAGCAAAGGGAAAGTTGGGATAGAACAGTACAGTGAGTGCACAAAACACAGGTCATGAATTTATAGAGACTCGCCAATAGCAGACTTGATGGTGGGCTCTAAGCTATGTAGCAGCCTATGAAAATGGAGAAATGAGATTAAATAATTGATTTTTCTACAAAATACAAATAAAATGGTTGCTTAGGAGAAGCCTAAATATTTCTGGTAATAAGAATGGAGAGAAATTACTTCCATGGTCTTCCAGAAAGCACACTGTGTTATATAATAAACAGCATCCTCAACAACCTGCCCCAGAGTCCCTACAGAAACAAATGTCAAAGACTGCTTTTCACAGGATCCCTCGAAAATAAGCACAACACTTACAAAGCACAGGTAAGACTCAGTTGTGCCAGAAATATAACTTTATTCTTTTATACCTCTTTGAGAACTAATTTAGTACAGTCTGAAACAGACTGCTTGGATTTGAATCCTAGCTTTGTAACTCACTAGCTGGATAACATTGGGCCAGACCTCACTGGGCCTCAGTTTAATCGTCAATAAAATGAAGATAATAATAACTACCTCATATGGTTATGTGAGACTTTCATTAGTCACTATATATAAAGTGCTTGTAATAGCGTTTGGGACACAATAGTAAGCACTGTATTAGTTTTTGCTGTTATATTTATTATTGAATAACTAAATTTATTTTTCAAGACCCAACTTCCCAGGTGACAGAAACTTAAAGATAATCAATTTAGGGTTTTATCTAAGTTCCAAAGAGTAACTTGGAATTGCATATTTAGTGACTTGACAATGGCAGCGAGGAACTAAGGGAGAAGGCATTTAGTCCTTAGTGTCACCTATGCATCTTAGGATACCTTTGGATTTCCTCTTTTTTTTTTTACCAAAGCTCTTGTTCCAAGCAAGTGAATGTTTGTTCCCAACTATTGCACCCCATCAGGTGTATGGAGATCAGTTTCCTTCTCTCATAATGTGATGGGATCAGGAAAGGTAGTGAGGCTGCCTTGGGCCCATCTGTCTCTGAGGTCTTGCTGACTCCCCAGGCCCTACCTAGGAAATCAAACACCATGCCCATCTGGTACCCTGTTAATGAACCTACTGGTGAACTCCACTGATAACCTTCCTCCTGGGAGTGACTAGGAGGTGAGAGGAAGGGGTGATTCACTCTCTATCATTTCTCTTCCATCAGGGAAATTCTTATTTTATCTTGGGCGATAAGTTGAGGGAAGCTTTGTATGGGTCATGATATCATCTTCACAAACTCATCTATGCTGTGGTCTTGGCTTTTGCAACTCAGATGACAAGAATTGGCATCTTTACTCTCTTTCTGTTTCTGACGTGTGATTCCAACCCCTAAGACAATGAATGTGGAAGGCTGACAGATGGAGGTTGGGAAGAGTAAAGCCATCCACAGGATTGTGCCAAGAGGGAGTAAGGTAAAGCTGGTTAACATTGCCCAGTATAGCCTATTACATAGTTATAGCACCTTTCCTAAGCATACTTGAGTTAATGCAATTCTGTAGTTGTCCAGTCTGATGAGGTCCATATTTGAAGCTTTCTCCTCTTCATTTTAACCCTAGGCAGATTTTAAAGCCAACAGAAAAATAGGTAAACTAAGGAAAAGAGCAATATAATAATTATGCAGGTTTTTCAAAAATTAGATAATATATTGGTCCTTAGCTTTTTCAAAATTCTGCATAGTAGGCACAACTCCCAGTACTGGCTGATCCAGCAAGAGCTCCAAATGGTCTATTCCAATTTTCAATGCAAGCTATTTTTTGAACTGTAAACAAGGCTAAAATGCATGCAACAATTCATATGAGCCACACTCCATTTTCACGTAGTCAATACCACTAAGACCTAACAGGTAACTCATGTTATATGTTGTACTCTGATAAACTTAGAACAAATAGCTATGCAATTACAAATCTGCTAGGGTCCTCAACGATCCAGTTCTTAAACACCTTTATTTATTTTAAACACCTTTATTTTAGATAGGAGAAAACCAGAACTGAGAGAATTATCTTAGATCACATTTCTTCTCTTTTCTATAAATACATTAAAAAATAAGAACAAAAAATACATCAGGTCAGATATATTTTAAAAAGATCTTCTAGATAAAGTCAACAAGCACCCAATGAATTTGTAAATTTCTCATGGATAGGTGTCTATGCCTGTTTCTATCTCCCACAGTGCTTAGTAAAATACCTTGGAGAAAGCATATATTAAGATGATTGTTAATGGTGATGATGAGGAGTGTCATATATTGATGATCATATGACCTCAATGTCCTTCCCATTTTCTCCACCTCTTAGCAATCCTGTCTGTTCTTTAAGGCTTAACCAAGCCCAACTTCAGTCATGATCTCTTTCCTGACTACTACACCCTACTGTCATTCCTCTCTTTCTTAACCACCTATTTTCCTTTCCATAAAATACCTATCATTTAAATATCTATTCCTTTCTAATTATTTAATGTGTTTTAGCATAATCTCCATAACTAGGTATTAGATTTCCAAAGGTCATTTACTGTACCCTACATATGTTTCCCTACTCATCGTCATCATCATCAAAGTTCTTCAAAGATGAGTCATAAATATTACCCATCAATACTTCCTTTTTATACTCCTTTGAAGTACTCTTATTATTACTAGACTTAAATATTCCTTTTTCAGGTTTTAGGGGAACTACTCATTTCCAGAGTCCTAAGGTTTGCCAAATAAGTTATGTCCAACCTTCCTCTATGCTTCATGGGCAAAATTGTATGTTTTCAGATATCGTCTTTCCAGTGTAAAATCACAAACTTTTGAAGCCATTCCCTAAATGTAGAGGCTATCCTTTCCTCCTCTATTTTAAAAACTTTCTCTAGAATGTCTTCATTTCCATTTCACATTTGGAAAAATACTAGGTATTTATGCAAACAGTATATCCCACTGTGTTGTAAAGCGTAAAATAACATTTTCTATTTTGCTTTTAAATTCTCTTCCTAGATATTTTATTTTCTTTGTTGCTATTTTGAAAGGTATTGAGTCCTTAATTTGGTTCTCCAATTGAATGGTATTGGCATATATGAATGCCTCTGATTTGTGTGTATTGACTTTGTAACCTGAGACATTACTGAATTCGTTAATTAATTCCAGGAGTCTCTTGGTTGAGTCCTTGGGGTTTTCCAGATACAACATCATATCATCAGCGAAGAGTGAGAGTTTGATCTCTTCTGTCCCTATTTGGACACCTTTGATTCTGCTCTCTTGTCTGACAGCTCTCGCAAGGACTTCCAATACTATGTTGAAAAGTAATGAGGACAGTGGGCAGCCTTGTCTGGTTCCAGTTCTGAGTGGGAATGCTTTCAATTTTTCCCCATTCAGTATATATTTAACTAAAGAGGTAAAGGACCTCTATAAAGAGAACTATGAAACGCTAAGGAAGAACAGTAAATAAGTTCACGTAAATAAGTGGAAATCCATACCATGCTCATGGATTGGAAGAATTAACATCGTTAAAATGTCTATACTACCCAAAGTAATCTATAGATTCAATGCAATTCCTATTAAATTACCAACATCATTTTTCACAGATTTAGAAAAAATAATTATACACTTTGTATGGAATCAGGGAAGACCCCGTATAGCAAAAGCAATCTTAAGCAATAAAAACAAAATGGGAGGTATTGATTTGCCAGACTTCAAACTATACTACAAAGCTGTGGTGCTTAAAACTGCTTGGTATTGGCACAAGGGCAGGGACACAGACCAGTGGAACAGAACAGAAAACCCAAATATAAAACCATCCTCATATAACCATCTAATCTTTGACAAAATAGACAAAAACATACTCTGGGGACAAGAGTCCCTATTCAATAAATGGTGCTGGGAAAACTGGATAGCCACATGTAGAAGACTGAAACAGGACCCACAGATTTCACCTCTCACAAAAATCAAATCACGGTGGATAACAGATTTAAACCTTAAATGGGAAACGATTAGAATTCTAGAAGAAAATGTAGGAAAGACTCTCACAGACATTGGTCTAGCCAAAGAATTTATGAAGAAAACCCCTAAGGCAATCGCAGCAACAACAAAAATAAACGAATGGGACCTGATTAAATTAAAAAGCTTCTGCACAGCCAAAGAAACAGTCACGAAAATAAACAGACAGCCAACAGAATGGGAAAAAATTTTCGCATACTACACATCAGATAAAAGACTGATAACAAGAATCTATTTAGAACTCAGGAAAATCAGCAAGAAAAAATCAAACAATCCTATCAAAAAATGGGCAAAGGACATGAATAGAAATTTTTCAAAAGAAGACATAAGAATGGCCAAAAAACGTATCAAAAAATGCTCAACATCCCTAATCATCAGGGAAATGCAAACCAAAACCACAATGAGATACCACTTAACTCCGGTGAGAATGGCCTTTATCAAAAAATCCCAAAACAACACATGTTGGCGTGGATGCGGAGAGACAGGAACACTCATACACTGCTGGTGGGAATGCAAACTAGTGCAACCCCTATGGAAAGCAATATGGAGATACCTTAAACAGATTCAAGTAGACCTACCATTTGATCCAGCAATTCCATTATTGGGCATATACCCAGAAGAACAAAAGTCATTCTTTAACAAAGACACCTGTACCCGAATATTTATAGCAGCACAATTCACAATCGCAAAGATGTGGAAATAACCCAAGTGCCCATCAATCCACGAATAGATTAGTAAACTGTGGTATATGTATACCATGGAGTACTACTCAGCTATAAGAAATAACGATGATACGACATCTCTTTGGTTCTCCTGGAGAGAGCTGGAACCCATTATACTAAGTGAAGTATCCAAAGAATGGAAAAACAAGCATCACATGTACTCACCAGAAAACTGGTTTCCCTGATCATCACCTAAATGTACATCGGGGAAGGATACCAATTGGATATCAGACTGGGATGGGGGGGTGGGGGGAGGGGATGGGTGTATGCCTACATGATGAGTGCGTTGCGCACCCTCTGGGGAATGGTCATGCTTGAAGGTGCAGACCCGGGGAGGTGGGGGGGGGAGGGGATGGAGGTATGACTACATGATGAGTGCCAGGCGCACTGTCTGGAGAATGAGAATGGACGCGCTTGGGACTCTGACTCGGGGGGATGGGCAGGACATGGACAATGTATATGACCTGAACTTATGTACCCCCATGATGAGCTGAAATAAAAAATAAATAAATAAATAAATAAAAATAAATTCTCTTCCTGAAGAAGGTAAATTTTATAACATGAGAATTAGAAAATAATATTGGAAAAAGTGTTTACTAAAAAACTGTTCTATGGTTTAATATTTTCTAATGGCCTATATATAAAACACAATAAAACATTGTATTAGACATATAGGATCAACCATGTTTTACAATCTTAACCCAAACATTTTTTACCCCCTGTAAAATTATCTAATGAATACCAAATCATTAAAAAAAAAGTTTAAGTACTCTCTAGAGTGCACTACACACATAGAAAGATGGTGTAGGGAAATTATTCTACTGACCAGACAAAAATAAAAGGATAATACTGTCACCTATTTAAAATACTAGGAGTAACAGATGAATCATTAAGCCTGTACATATCCAAATATAACATTATAAAAATTACAAGAGTCTCTAAATACCTTACCTTGTGGAAGGTCAGGAGCAGCTGTTTCAGAAAAATAAATTTTGAATCTTGAATATGTTCTTTCCAGTAAGTCTTTCAGGGGTGGCTTGTTAGTTCTTTAGATGGATATGTTTGAATTTATGGCAAACTACTTAATAGGAAGGCTACTAATCTGCAGAAAGAATGTTCAGGATTTCAACTTATAGGGTTTTTTCTTTTTGTTGTTCCTTATTTTTTATCATTTCAAAATATTAAGGGAGTACAAATGGTTTAACTTGCATGGATCGCTTTTGTAATGCTTGAGTCCAGGCTATAGGTGTGCCCATCACCCAAATAGTGTTCATTGTACCTATTAGGTAGGTTTTTGCCCTTCCTCTCTTCCCCTCTCCCTTCTGGTTGATTTCCACTGCATTTTACTTCCCAGTGCACATGTGTGTTTATCAGTTAGTTCCAGTTTAATAGTGGTTGTTTCTTTGGGTTTTTGTTTTGTTTTGCTTTGTTTTGTTTAAATTTAGAGGCAGTCTCACTATGTTGCCCAGGCTGGTCTCAAACTCATAGCCTCAAGTGTTCCTCCCACCTCAGCCTCTGGAGTAGCCAGGATTACAGGCATGAGCCCTTGGGCCCAGCCAATTTATAGGTCATATCACAGTAATAGTTTAGTCTTTCAAATATGGTCTATAGAAATATACTCTATAATAATAATATTGGCTGATCAAACATATCAAAACATGTGAAGCTTTAGTTTTTCTCTAGCTCAAATTTTCACTGCCTTCCACAGTCTTTCTTTGGAGAAAATAGTCACATCAATATAAAAAGCAAAAACAACATTTAAATTTTAACATACTCCATAGTCTTTAAGCTGTGAAACTGTCAAATGACCTCCAGTCAAAGAACACCTGAAACACACCTGTTGAGCAAATGTGAGTTTACTGATTCCCTGCAATGAGGGAACTGGGGGGTATCTCAGTAAGAGTGTGTCAGACATAACTCGTAGGAGTTGGACTTGTGTTAGGTGATTTGGGAGACAGTCCAAACAAGCAGGATTTTGCTCTAGATTGGATGTTGTCAGAAAGCAGGAGTAATTTTGTGATTGGGTAGCTTAAAAATTCTTATCTAGAAGGCAAGAAGAATGAAGTAAGGTTAAAGCTGTGATTGGTTAGCAAAAAGAAAAATACAGATGGGGAATATTTGGTCATTTTCTGGTCTGCAAAATGTTCAAGTGTTTGCCTGAGTTCAGGTGTGAGTATGGAATGGTCTCATTTTAGTCTAGTCCATCACAATCACAGAAGGTCCTTGTCTAATGTTGATGGTGGGTGAAATTCTATGTTCAATGGAGAACATCACAGTGTATCTGTGCACACCAGGGCAGCTCCTAGCTATCAGCATCTGCCTTTCTCTTTCTTTCTCAATATATAAAAAATGAGCATAAATTGGGTGGGGTTATGCCTCATGGACTAAAATATAGTCATAAACAGGAACTCAATTCCACTTTAATTATGTAAATGGGTAAATCTGCATCTTACATATTTTGGAATCACTGTATGTGTTAGAAACATAGAAAATATTCAAAAATTACTTCGACAAGTCATTACCGCCTTTCGACTACACAAAATTGCTATAAAAAATCTGTAAGTAGTGTACCAAAATTCAATGTCATGATTGCAAAGCTAATGAAATAACAGGGACTAGGTGAAGGATAAGACTGATTCTACATTCACATTATATCTGAATTTCTATATAAAAGAGCACTTTGTAGCAAGCGTTTACCGTATGTGCAGGCACTCCTAGGCCTTAGGAATACAGTAATGAATAAGATCAAGTCCCCGTACTCAGGGCATTTGCCGCCCTATTACAGAGTTATAGTTCTATTTTCTTATTCCTCATCTTATAATCTTACACAGTGAAATAAAATTATATCATTGCACAGAGTATTCAAAAAAGAAAATTAATATCAGTCTACTTTATACCATGTGTTTATGGGCCAGTTTTGGTCTTTATTACAGTCAATGTAAATTTTTAATTAAATTTTGGCCACTGGTTTGCTGGGTTCACTGGAAAGTTGTAAATATCTCCTTTCAAGTCTACAAGCATCTCACATAAACTCAAGAGGGCAGGGACTCTAATTGCATTCCCATTAATGAAGTTTTGTTCTTTTTTATATTGTCAGTGGCAATTTGATTTGTTTCATAATTTGATGTTCATATGCTGATATAAAGTTATAAAATAAAGTTTTATAAATCACACTGTAATAATAAACAGTAATTAAAGTGCACCACTAAATAAAAACTGCCAAATCTGGAAATTAGCAAGTTATAAAAAATCAGTAAGAATAAAATGTTTTTTAAAAAGTTTTAACTATTTACATTCAATTTAAAAGCCATAAACATAAAGTATCCTATACTGTTATTTTCACAGAGAAATAATATACTTATTGGCCAAATAGATCCTAGATGTTACTTCTCTACCTATGTATCTATATATGTACCTATCTTTCTACATATCTATCTATCCTTGGTAAAATTAAGCCTCTTAAATAAAATTTCTTAAAATTATCTTAATTTTAAACCAACTAGAGTGGTAGCATATTTCAGAAACATTTTATTTCCTTCTTATTTCATTTGTTCATATTTATAGAGGTTACCATTCTCCCCAAACCTATATTAAATAAAACTTCCCTAATAGTTTTTGTATCTTTAATGATGATGCTTTTGTATACTTTCATCATTAAAAGAAATATACATATACTCACGTAATCTACCCTTGTCTGCTAGTTATTTATTCACTCACAAAATAAATATTTACTGAGTGTCCTCCAACTATTTGCAGGAAATTATATAGAACAGAGTAATTAAAGCAAAACAAAACACAGTGCCTCATCCTAAGGAGTTTGAAGCCTAGGAGGAGAGATTAAGGCATGTACACAAATATTAAAAGAAAGCAGTAAATAGTCCTTATCACTAGAGATAGGGACAAAACCTTCTGAGAGTTCAGACGAGGGGGAGATGGCTCCAGGCTGGAAGTATCTTGAGTTCTCACAAAAAAAGGAGATAACTATGCATTGTAGTATTGCAGATAAAGACTAGGGACATCTGTGCTCCTTGGGGACCCATGCCTCCCTAGTTCTCAGTGCACCCCCAGTTCTTCATCACATTCATTAATGTAAAGTTTTTGTTGACTTAGGCTTGTGAAGTTTACCTTTCAACTCTAAATGGGTTCTTTCCATTTAATTGTCTTATTTTCATCTGGTAATCACACCCAATATTCCAGCCTATAGCAATACTTTTTTAGCAAAATACTTTTGTTAATATTTTAACAAAAAAGTATTATATTGACATATAATATTCATTGTGGCAACAATTTGGATCCTAATGTTTTACATCCATCATAGTAGTTACCCTTCCCTTGTTTCACACAATTTCAAATCTGGTAAGCAAACCCTTCATGCACTCATACAAGAAAAAGGACATCTAACACTCTTCAAGGTGTTCAGACTTCAAGGAAATCAAACTGTGATTACGAGGGCGGCATGCATAGTCTAAAGTGCACCTAACTATTTATGTATAAGATGTCCAAATACCTATTCATCCATTCATTCCTTTTTCTATTCAATGAACAGCTCCAGACTACATATTATAAACCAGGTTCTCTTTTAGGACTCTTTTAGGACTGACAAACTCTCTGATGTCCTTGGGTTTATACTCTAGTAGGGGGTGAAAATGAGCAGAAAAAATAAACCGACCAACAAATGAATGAGTAAATAAATAAACTACATATACAAACAAACGAAAATGTAGTTACAAACTATAATGATGTGCTATGGAGATAACCAAATAGGGAAATGGGCTAATGTGCCAGTTGTGTTTACTTTATTTGGGAAGTTATGGTGAAGCCCTCTTTGAAGGGATGACATGTCAGATGGGACCTAATTGACAAGAATGAATGACCATCCAAGGGAAAGACCACTCAAGGCAGAGAGAATAGCCCTACCATGGGAATGAATGTGGCTTGTTTGAGAAGCAGCTACATTGCTGGAGGGCAGAGATAAGGGGACCATGGTACGAACTGAAGGCAGAGAGGTAAGTGGGAGATTCTAAAGCCAGGTAAAGGAATATGGGTTTTATTCTAATTGCACTGGAAGTAACTGACAAATTTCAAGCTGGTGGGTGACATGATATTATTGTTTTAAAAGATTAATTTGGCTGCTCTACACAGAATGGATTCTAAGGGAGTAAGAGTGAAATTCAAAGAGACCACATGAGGCAGGAATAATTTGAGCAAGAGAGGATGATGCTCTGGAGTAAAGTGGACAGAAATGGATAGATTCAGAAGATATTTTAAAGGAAAGACTTATAACAGATTACATATAAGAAGATTCCAAAAAAGAGAATAAGTGATAACTCCAAGCTTTCTTACTTAGACCAACTGGATGTGCGTTGACAAAACTGACTGAGATGACACAATTGAAGAGGAACAGACCTGGGTGATAAATAAGCAAGAGTTGATCTTGGGACACGTTGAATTTGTTATGCTTGTTAGAGATCCATGAACAGCTTTTATATAGGCATTTGGAAACATGAGTTTGAAATTCCAGGGAGAAGTCAGGTCTAGAAATAAAAATGTGAAAGCCTTTCATATACAGATAGTATTTAAACCTCTAGAATCAAAACTCATCACCGGGACAGAGTACATAGCCTGATAAGAGAAGAAGGTCCAGGAGAGTTTTTGGAGAACTCCAGTGTCTAAGTATTGAGCAAAGGAGAAATTACTCAAGGAAACTGAGGAGAAGCTTCCAGTCAAATAGGAAGAAAACTACTACAAGACTGTGATGTTATTAAAATCAAGAGTAGAAAGTTCTTCAAGAAGGAGGGAGTCGTCAACCATGCTGAATGATGCTAAGAGTTAAGAGAGGTGAAGATTGCATTTGTCCACATGGAAGTCAGTGGTAACCTTAACAGTGGTACGAATAGTGCTGAGGAAAAGCATCTTGAATGGGATACAGCTCAGGAGAGAACAGGAAATGAAAGAATAGAAATAAAACTAGAGGCAACAATTTCAAGACATTTTGCTGTGAATAGGGCATAGAGAAGTGGGGTGGTATGTAGATTCAGGGAGGATTTTGCGATAGATGATGATAAAGCTTTTAGGAATGATCTTTTATTTACAGAGAAATGTTGCAGAAGAAAGAACAGATAAACTATAGCAAAGTCTTGGACAAGATGGAGCAGACTCTACAGAGGAATAGAATGGTTGACCTTAAAAGTTTTCTGGGGCTATGATTACAGGCCATTTTTCTTCAAGTTTGTACTTTTGTGCACATTAAAGGGACTAATAAATGTTATAATAAAAAATACATATGTCCATAATACCTAATCTGCACACCAAGGTCTCATCTGCCTCTTTACAAACCCCTTTCTTCATGACTGGACTGGTGGAAGGGGTTCTAATTTGCATGATCATATTCCAGGACACTGATTCTGCCATATTTACCAGTTGTTGGAGCACTGGGTATTCAAAGGTCATATGGAAAGGTGTGATTCTCTCCTGGGCTGCTGCTTTTTTTGCTACTGCACAGGAAAGAGACCACAGCCTTTACCTACTGAAGTTCCCATCTCCCTCTTACTCTTCTCTCCCTTTTCTTAGCTTTTCCTGTCCTGAGGAAAGTCTTTCCTGCAGGTAGGAGACTTCAGATAACTCTTTTTTTTTTCCTCCTTGATCATTTTCTCTTTTCTCTCCTACCCCACAGAAGTAGTCTGTAACCTCAGGGCCTGTTAGATTTCTCTCCAGCAAGTCCTGTTCCTTCTTCAAGTGTGAAAAAGTCTTAAAATTCAGATTTGGGCTTAAGAGCTAAAAAGGTCAATTTTTCCTGCCCAGGTTGTTATGGATTAGGGAAAAATAAGGATTTTTAGGTCCACTGGACAAATATCAAATAATAATGCCACAATATTATCTCCAAACTCCTTGCCCCCCAAATACAAACAGATGTCATGGGGCACATCATCAGAGTACTCAATCAAAAGCAATTTAAACTACATACACCAGGAAGAAAATCGCAAAGGATGTGGCAGCTTGGGTTTGGGCAGAGAGGTCTCTGGATAGTAGTCTTAGACAGAGCCCTCATTTTCCTGCAGAGGGTAGAGGTTCTGAACTCAAAAAGATGTTGTCTTTCTTTACGCCCATAAACTAGACCTATGCTATAAAGAATAGTATTGGTAAATCCAGAATGTTCTCTTCAACTCAGTTGTTAGCTAGTTACCACTCTGGGTGGTTTCCCACTTCATGCCACTGTTCCTGCCCTGTTAAGCTACTATGTCCCTGTGCTTGTCCACTTAACCAAATCTTTGATGTAGCCTTTCCACAACTCCCTAAATTATGACAGCACTATCTTACTCCTTTATTTAAAACAAAAATCCTACTTTAAAATTTATACTTAAGTAACTTGATAAAGTTTCCCTGCAGTTGCTTAAAACTATTGATAAGTATCTCTGGATCTATGAAGACTTTCTTTAGCAAGTTGTGCACCTTTCATGAATAATTATATAACTAAATCTCATTATACCATTTTTTTTATTAAAAAGTATAACCCAAGACTAGTTTACTGTGTGTGGATTTCTTGAGAGTCAGGTTATGTCATGTCCATGTCTGATTTCCTCTGGCTCAGCATACACAAAGTTTACATATTATTGAATTGAGAGATGGTGTATTTCATGAACTGAAAGCCCCAAAAGAGAAAGAGAATCGACATCCCATACTTAAAAGATTTCAATTTGTATATTAAAGTTTGCCACCCCCAGTACGTGAACAACCTTTTATATTATTTTTTTTCACACAATCTCTAGTTCATTCCTTCTTTTTTCATGACTTTCTGCCCTCCCAGCCCAGGTGTTGGCTATTCCAGCGATTAGATCAAAGATGACCTTTTTCTGTGAAGACAGAAGTAAAGAAAATGCTTATTAAAAGTCTCTGCCTCTTGTATGTCATCAGTTAAGAGCTTTCCTTTCCTATCTGATAGAGGGACAATGTTTTCCTTTATCATTTTCTTGGGTTTAATGTATTTAAAAAAAAAACATAGTTTCCATTTTTCTTTATTCTTTCTTTACTTCATTTATTTTGTTTTCTTGTAGTTGTTACTATAGCTTTTCTCTGACTTGAGCATGCAATTAGGCACTAATTGCTCTGCAATTTTTTTTCAAATAAACTATTTTCCCTTTTTGTAGCATTCTTTATTTGTATTTTTTAAGGTATTGAATTTATCCACCTGATATTTCTTTTACTTTGCCTGTGTAACACGTAACGATTAGAGGGCCCACAGACGCTATTATTCTGTGAAATTCAGGCTATTCTTTATCGGATCCCTTTAAGAGATGGTTTGAGATTGAAGGAGAAAAAAATGTCTTACTACTTAAATGGAAGTTTAATAAACAGAAATAAAGGGAAATAAAATTTAAAAAAGGACTTCAATGTAAATCCTTTCTTACATTTTATGTAAGGTCTGCCAAAAACAGCTCAAAATGATTTCTAGGGGTACCAGCTGAGAAAGCATCTTGTGAAAATGACAATAAGCATTCAATAAATGGTTGGCTAAATTGAGGGAAATAAAAACTAAAATATGGGTTGTTTTGACCCTTTGCAGATCCTTTGCTTTCCATTTTACGCAGATAAGAAAAAAAAAAAAAAAACATGAGGATGGTATAGTGAAAATACAGGACCAAGGCAATTTGCCAACAAGAGGTCTTTTGGCCAACAAGAATAGTAATGGACTTCTTGTTTCCCCAAAGGCTTAAAGATAAGAAATGTGAGATCTAAAACCATGTGGGTCAGAGCACCCTGCGGCCTTATGTACACAAACTAGGGGATGATCTATGAATTTTGAATATTATTCCTACCTGGAACATTTTTCTCCTACTTCCCTTTATATTTTCTGAAGTCCCTTCTTTATTTATTAAATTCCACTCTATTCTGATCATTATCATCAACCTTTCCTTTCTTCCAGTTAAAATTCCTAATACGGCACACTCCTGATGAATAAAATTTAGAAGAGCTTTCTTTTCTTACTCATTTTCTCTTCTTTCTATATCACAATACCTTACACAACTCAAGAATATGTTTGGTAATTTGAAAAATTCACTGCCCTTCATATAAATGGTTGAGAAGAGTTTTCTGTCATTATTAGGTATACAGTAATATGGATGTGTTTAAATTAACCTTAGGGCACAATAGTATTTTGGTCTCTCCATCACACTCATTCTAACCTCTGGATACTTTTTCATCTATCAGACTTTTATTTACCTAGAAAGCTCAGTAAATATTAATTATTATTGTTATTTTATTTGTTAGAAACATTTTTTTCTTTTTCTTTGGTATATTTTAAATATTCAAAATGTTACAATACTAACATAATAAGCATTCACATATCTTTCACCTAAAAATACAAATTGCTCACATTTTTTCACACTTGCTTTTGTCTCCTTCTCTGTAATAATAACAATAATAATAATAATAATATCACTGTTATCATTTTGCTGAATCATTTGAAAGTGAGTTGCAAGCATCATGGTCCTTTATCCTAAGTAGTTCAGTATGTATCATCCAAGAAGAAGGACATTCTGTTATGTAGCCATAGCATATTTCACTAATTCAGGATAATTAATTTTGATAGACACAATTATGTAATATGTAGTTCATATTCAAATTTTGCCAATCATCCTAAAAACGTCCTTCTTTCTCCAATGAACAGTCTAATCCAGTGTCATATCTAGTCTTATACAAGACAGTATCATCTTTCTTTCTCTGATAGGATATGCACATAATTTACATTTTAATTTTTAATTTCAGACCTCTAGCCATGACCCAATAATTTAATAATTCCTGTTCATTATTCACAGATTTCCTGAATTCAAGTTTGTATAACCACTCAAGAGTCTATATCTTGATCTGTTTTCCTTCATGATCTTC
The DNA here is from genome assembly GCF_020740605.2 of Lemur catta. Classification (NCBI taxonomy): domain Eukaryota; kingdom Metazoa; phylum Chordata; class Mammalia; order Primates; family Lemuridae; genus Lemur; species Lemur catta. Next base: position 53,785,413 of record NC_059136.1, read on the forward strand.
TGATTGCTCTAAAGAATCTATGCTATAGAGTAGATGATCTCTGTAACCAGTACTTACCCATATAAATTTTGATCTGGTTTCTTTCCACTAAATTTACAAACTCTTCCTAAAATCCCTTCTTGTTCTTGGATGTTGACAGTGTAATTATCTCCAGGCTCCACTGTTACAAAAAGAGCACATTACAACCAAGGAAAGCCAAGTATACATACAGGTCTACATCATTTAGCCATCTAGATGCCTGTCATCAGAATGTATCAATGTTCTTGAAAAATTCAGCTCTTTGGACTAACATGACAAAAGAGAACACTACTCAATGTCCTATCTCCTTTTCCTTGCCATACAGTTTTTGTTTGACCAGCTCAGTAAGCACTATCATGTTGAGCAAATATGGGTTCTCTATCTCTCTCTCTTTCTCTCTCCCCCTTTGTCTCTCTCTCTCATACACCTACACACACACACACACACACACACACACACACACACACACACACACAATGGTCTTACAACAAAAGTATTAAATATAGGCTTAACATTGCTGGAGTTTCAGGAAGTTCTGCTTAACATCTTGAATTCAAGCTTCATGACTTGCAAAATACATACCAAGTTGTCACGCCTAAACACCATCACAGCGTCAGTAGCACCCAATATATTAAAGGTCCATCCAGTATAGAACTATGGCATCCTCAAAATCCATCACAAAAATGCATCAGGATAGCTGCTGCTGTGTGTACACACTACCTAACACATGTAATGAAGAGCTTCAGCTTTGGAATTACACACTTGGGTTCAAATCCCAGATCTGCACCTTACCAGCTATGTAACCTTGAGCAAAGTAATTCACCTTTCTCTGCCTTATTTTCCTCATCTGTAAAATAGACCACATACTCTATAGGTTAAAATAATTCATATAAAAACTTCACAACGTGCCTGACACAAAGTTCTCAATAAGTACTATCAAAAGAGGAGATGTGTGCACTTGCTCTTGGCCTAATTTTATTAATTCCACCAACCAATGTTGGCTGAAGTGCCTCCTGCTGTAACAGCCCCTTTCATTCTCAGGTTTCTATAGAATTGTGTTGGACAGAGTACAATGCAAACCACTAAGATGAAGCCGCTGGCCCACTGGACATAATATCTAAAAGGTCATTTATAAAAGTAAGGTGACCCAACCTCCCATCCATGATTTTCCCTTTAGAACATCCCTGAAAGATGATTAACTAAACACTGCTTGAAAACTTCTGCCAGGCACAGTGCTCATGCCTATACTTCCAGATACTAGGGTGGCTGAGGCAGGAGAATCGCTTGAGACCAGGAGTTTGAAGCTGTGGTGAGCTATAATGATACCACTGCACACTAGCCAGGGCAACAGAGCAAGACCCTGTCTCGAAAAAAAAAAAGTTTATCCACTTGAAAGAACAACTAACACATATTGAGTACTTATGTATCATGCAATTCACATGCACTATCTTTTGTTATCCTCTTCCATACCTTATGAAACAAGTTCTATTAATCCTCCCTTTATGCTATGCCAGCTTTGCATTTGATTTACTTTGCCTTATCATTTCAAGGAGTTGTTTCTCAGTGATTTACTGGTGCTTCATCTGAAAGGTGAACTGAGACCTTGGACCAGTAATTAGATTTCCTCTCTATTATTGCCATACATTTTAACATGAGATTCCTCCAAAATTTTAAACATAATTGATAAACACTGAAAAAATTCCCAAAGGAAATGCATAATACTATTACAATCATAAACACATATAAACATACTATTATAAATGCATATTTATTGTTTTAATGTAGACTCATGCTTTTCAGTGAAATGTTCTAACATTATAATCCCATGCTATCACTCTCACTCTCCCCATAACCACACACTGAGGTAGTTTAGACAAGCTATGTAGTACCGGTCTTTTCCAGAAGGAAAAAACTCTTGGCTTATTGGATAGAAATGTTACAAATTATCCACCCAAAGCACAGATCATAAACTTGACCCCCTTTTTAGATTTTTATTAGGACTGAAATAATTGATACTGACAGAACAAAGAGAAGATTCTTACAACCATAAAAATCACTTTGCTGCTACTAATATAACTGAATCCTACCTCTAATGGATTATGTGGCCAGGAAAGCCTCATAATAACATCTAGTAAGTAACTCTGTCCATATGCTGGTGTGTTCAATGGCCAAAGGCCCCATTTAATTAAGAAGATGGATTTATATGTACTAATAATTCAGGTTAAAGCATTGAGACCATAGTATTACCCAAGTTAAAAAAAAAATTTTGCAGCCTCACTACTTTTTTCTTACTGAGTACACCTCCTATTTCTGCAAGATGCCTGACCTAAAGTATACTTATAATATCAGAAATGCCTTAAAATATGAAAGCATAATAATGTTTTGCACATATTTATATAATTCATGTCAGGATACTCATCTTCAATTTTAAACAGACCCTCTTAACAAAGAGGGATTATTAATCTTGTGAAAACCTGATGTTGAGATAAATCCACTTATCAGACATAGACATGGAAAAACATAGCCAGTTTAACTTAGGAGCAAAGTTATCTAGAAATAACCTAATGGGCACCATCATGTGTGGTTTTTATATACTTTATTATTTTCTCTAGTCATAAATCACGACATGTATACTCCTGGCTAAAATATCTTCTGGGAATAAAGCTCCTTCATTACGAAGTTAATGTTCAAAAGTACTTTGTAAATCAAATGAGACAAAATCACTGAGACTCATAGCCATGCACTTCAAAAAGTTCCCAGGTCAAAGTTTCACATTGCCTCAAGCTAAATAAAGATGACAGGAGTGACAAGTCCTAGACAATGCTGAGATATATTTTTGTGAAGCAGCTATTATGCACCAGGCACTGATGGGCTGTGCCAATACTACAACAACCCTACTCATCTTTGCTCCACTTTGAAATTTATGGATAGGGAAGGTAAAGTCTAAGAAAAAGAAAGAGTACATTCCCTATTCTTTTGAATAGACCAAAATACAGTCTTTGAACAATGAAAGTCAGAAGGAAAGGATCTGAGGAGGAAGAAAGCTGCCATATTCTTAATTAAGTATTCGGTTTCATAATGAAATTAGTCGGGAATAAAATAAAGAAAAAAACACTTTGTTCCTCCTCTTTGCTTAATATAAATACCCAGTACTTAGAGTCAAGCATGAATATTTTAATTTAACTTTTGGATGCCTATGACATCTAATTTAGTCTGATTGGGCTCAAAGTGGTAAAAGTACATGGTCCAGCAAGTAAGAATGATAGGCCTGAGATTGATTAGATAGCATTAATGGTTAAGTACCAGTAACCACAGTCATTACATAGTACTCTCTAAAAAAATATTCTCCTTACCATATCTTTATCTAACTTTATTTAATTCAAAATTCATATAAAAACATTCTGCTTGTCTATCCAACTTATCTTCCATGTAGAGATTTAATATGTCTTTAATAAAGAATTAACTGCATTGTTGAAAAGAAAAACAATGTTAAAATATGTTTAAAGATGCCAGTGATTCCTCCTCAATCAGTGGCTAGGAATCCACCCTCTTAGATTTCTCATAACTTAACAAGAAAACTACCCTAGATTACAGATGAAAAGTGCAAGAGGTAATTCACTATCATAGACAGCCTATTGATGAATTATGTAAAATACCCTAACGTCTACATACAATTAAAAGGCAATTAACCTCAATTCAATGTTTTCACAAGTCACTATGTCATTCTGCATTCAGAATTAGCATGGTCATTCATTTTGAGATATTATATTAATATCATCATTTTGATATTGAAAATGATGCTTGGATTTTAACTCCTAATCCATCAGAAGCAATGAATGAACTAAACAATAACTCTATATAGATGGAGCCAGTCTTATACTTAAGCTTTAACAGAAGCTAAAATTGTTCCTGGAATATTGGAAATCGCCATTCATTTTGGAAAAACTCTGAGGATTCTGAACTGCATGGAAAACTAAATGAAGGGTGGAATTAAATTAAGTTAGTTGTTCCCTTGAAAAGTGCCTACATTTGCAAATTTCCAAACAAACTGAAGAATCCCTGGACTTGTTATGCACACTGAAGCCAAAATCCATGCCCATGAGTAAGGTGGTTGTGGCTGAGTTCACCAGTCTTTCTCCATGGGAGGTCATTCTGAGTAGACTAAAAGGGAAATTATTTTTCTCCTCTATTAAGCAAGAGATTTGATTTTGGGACTTTCCAAAATACATTTTGCTAAGTTAACAAGCAAACAAAAATCCCTGAAGCTAACTGCTGCTTGTTGATCTTACTGGATGAATATTTTAAAATGCTTTTTGTAAGGAAGAAAATCGTTTTTAATCCCAAATTCCATTAACATATAGTGGTCACTTCTACAAACTACTTTAGAGATTATGCATCGTATCTAATCACCTATTTTAAATATTGAAATTGAATATCTGATAATGGAATTTACTTTATTCCTTAAATTTGCTATCCTAAGAGAGGCTTACCATCTACTGGAAGACGTTTTATCTGGTTCCAGCAAACATGTTCTGAGCAATTAAGTCCTCAAATCTAAAACCTTGCCTTTTATATCACCATTCCGAAATTAAAATGAGATTTCTAATATTAGCTGTGGGAAGAGTAGACTTGCAAATTGAAAGGCCAGTGATCTCCCACTTGCCTATCACTGGATCTAAAATTGCCATATATGACAGCTTCTTCCTGTGAGTTGTGAGATCACCAAAAACTCACATTGAAAACATGCCCAAAGCCCTAATGCCTAATAGGACAGGGCATACCAGCACTGATGAACTAGGCTGGGCTTATCAGAGTGAGTAACAGAAAAGTTTAGAAAGCTGAGAGCAAGTTGAGATAATAGAGTCCAGGACAAAGAAGTTTAATGGGGAAGTGACAGGGAAGGAAGAGTGAGCTGAAGAATAGAAAGGGAAAGACTAAATGGGAGGCACAGTAGGAATCATAATTATCAGTGCCCTGGAAGGTCAAAGATGGAGACTGCAGACCTTCAAAGTTAAAAGCCAGCTTCTAAGATGCACTATACAAGAAATGGATTGTCAGTTGGAGCTGGTTCCTGTCTAAGTGAACATAAAAGAATTTCATGTTTAAAATCTGTTGTTCTGAGAACTTTATAAGAAGAGTTCTCACACTTGATTTGGCCAACAGAACACATCTTTGTCAACCCTGTAAAATTAAGAAGGATCCATCTCTTCTATACTCCTGCAGCGCAGATACATATGTAGATTTATCAAGACAGACATAGTCTCTACATTTGATTATATAAAAGTTTGGAGGTTAAAATTTCAGGCAGTTTAGCCAGAATGAAATAGGATTTTCCAATCTCTTTAATGGACTCTGACACATTAGTTGAATATAAGATCTTTACTAATTTGTAGTTGAGATGAGTATGGATAAAATTTCCCTGAACCTCTTTCTTTTTCCTGAACTTTTCTTCCTGATTATTAAGTAAAAAGTACCATAATTAATTTCAAAATGTAAATGTCTCACTCCTACTTGCCATGAATCATTTTTTTAATTGCCCCATGTCTTGATCTAGTAATTATTGCTTGTCTGAATTACATTAGTTCTCCCCTCCCCCAATCAACCAATTCTTAGTTCCAGACAATATGTTAGAACATTACAAAAAAATACAAGTATATATTACAAGCCAAAACGAAAAGCTATTGTTTTTCTAAATACACTTAATTTTATTTTATGGATGCTTTTATCTAGCAATCACCTATTCAACCCTCAAGTAAGAAAGCTCCATGAGAGTACTGTTTCCATACTAATAATGCCATAAAGATTGCCTTAGTAAACTGTAGCTCCTCTATATCAGGAAAGAAATGTATTTTAAGTATCCTTTACTTTGAACAAAAATATACAAATAAAAATCTCCATTTAGTATTCTAATTCTGTATTGAAGCTTAGACCAGTATAAAGAAATTGGTGCTGACTATGCTTACCGGTACTCTGCAACAAATATTCTCCTTCTAAAAAATATATTTTTTAATTTTTTTCTCAGGAAAAAAAATGTTTTAACTTGGTTTCAAGAATATGCAAGTGGACAAGACAGACTGTAAATGACACATTGAGAAATACCTATTTATACATTATTTAAATTAATTTTTAAAAATTAGAGGGAAAAATTCATTTTAGACAATGGATCTTCTTCCTTCCTATATTCTCAGCTCCTTAGTATTTTCTATGCCCTGCTTTCACTAAAGTTATCTGCCTGCTCCATTCCTAAGTTTCCCCAAAGCAGAAACTATATGTCATTTATTACTGCCCCTCCAACAAAATGTTAGCAAGTGGCTTCACTGTAAGAGGCTACATGTCATAGTAGAAACACTGTGGCCATGGGAGTTAGACAAAGTTGGGTGTGAATCTCAGACACATTCTTTATTCCTCTGAGCCTAATGTGAAGTGTCATTGTGAGGCCAGTATGAAAGCATCTAAATTAAAGCATATAGCACAGTACTTGGTACATGGCGGGAATGCAATAAATGTTAGTTTTTTTTTCATTCTTTCCTTCACTGAAATTAAAAAATTAAAAAACATATTATAGACATATTTCAACACCAAATAATCTGGCAAAGCTTCCAACTTAGAGTCATGCAGCAAATGATCTTTTAAAACGTACATTTTGTGGTGTAGCCACCACAAAGGAAAAAAATAAAAATGTTTTCTATATAACTAGCAAGCCAAAGAGAAAAAGAAAAAATTATATAAGATATCAGTATTGTCGTAGATGAAATGGAAACAATGATCATTTAAAATTTTATCAAGGACCTAAATCCCTGATAGAGGTATTAAAAATTATTTTAGGAAACATGCAATTTCAAGTGGCCCAGTTTTTTCAAAGTCCTTAACCTGTGTAAAGGTGAGTAGAGATACACATCATCCTTAAGCACTCCCATGAATCTCTTGACAAAGTAACCAAGTAAAGGGGAAAATATTGGTCAAAAGTTTTCTCCCAATACAGCTGTCTTATTGTCATCCAAAGCTCTAAATAGAGCTGGTCACCTTTGGAAATATTGTTACATAATAAAATCAACAGTTATACCAGAGGAACACAAAAGAAAACTTTTATTGGTGACCTCAGATCTAGGGGCCGCTGTCCTGACTTCCACCCAAGCAAACTCTGTACCAAAATTCTGGGAATCAACCAATAAAATGCATCAAATTTAAACTGAATGGCACAACAATGCCAATATTACAAATGGGTTTATTAAGCTGCTACTTTCATGTTGGTGGGATTCAGTCTTTCCCTTCATTTATTCACTCATAGAGGAAGACCCTTTTGAGAAAAGGAACTGTGTTATATTTACATAAGCATGCCTTCTTTGCCCTCCAAGAGCCTAGGATCATGATATGAATAGGCAATTGAATAAAATGTCAACAAAATTAAAAATAAATGAATATAATCAATAGATTGTAGCAATACACAAAGCAATCTAAAATCTGAGTTTTTCTAAATGGAGAGCCTGCTATCATCACAGTATCTCAGTATCACTGATAGTAATAACCCTCTAGGGCATTATAACTTTTCACTAGGTATTAGACATAACACAAATCCAATACAATCAGTATTAGATGTAAAATACGAACTTAGTAGCAACCATATAAAGATCAGTTATCCCAGATTCCGTATAATTGTTGCCATCTCACAATATTATACAACTTAAGAAGATAATGAAAAGATTTTAGCAGGGCAAATTCTACCTCTACTTAAATAAGTGTTTGCGAAGCTCCTATGCAATATGATTTTATTTCTAGATGCCCTAAAAGTTGTATTTGAGTCTCAAATTTAAGCTACCCTAAATTGACAAAGCCAAATATTATTTTTATGCACCCTAGAAATATACTTCGGGATTTTTGAGAATATTATACACACACACTCATATACAGTCATACATTGCTTAATACATTCTGAGACATGCATGTTAGGTGATTTCATCATTGTAAGAACATCCTAGAGCAAACTTACACAAACCTAGATGGCATAGCCTATTGCTATACCATATGGCCTACTATATGGTATAGCCTGTTGCACCTAGGCTACAGACCTGCACAGCATGTTACTGTGCTGAATACTGTAGGCAACTGTAACACAATGTAAGTATTTGTGTATCTAAACATAGAAAAGGTACAGTACAAATGTAGTAATATAATCTTATGGGACCATCTTCTCATATGTGGTCATCGTTGACTGAAATGTCATTATGTGGCACATGACTGTGCAGAGAAGCTATTGTACTCAAAATACCAATTTCTGTAAAGCCTTATTCTGCAAATTCATTTTGTAAAAAGAATTTACATAAATGCAAATGTTCACGTGGTCTATATTTTGAAACAACACTAATGATGCTGCTTAGAGAGATCAATATATAACTAGCACATATGGGTAAAAAATGGTGAAAAGTTAAAGACCTCAAAAAATGTTAAAATTATTTTTAGAAGTCCAGTATTATAACTAATATAGAACTCCATACCCCTTATGATTTAACATCTATCTAAATATGTGAAGATGATCAATAATTTGGTATAGAGATTAACAATCTCTGTCCTTTAGAAAAACATTAGCCTGATCAAATTGTTCAAAGAATCTGAAATTTGACTCATTCTGTAAATAGTTTCTTGAATGATGAAAGAACAAAGCCATGTGCCAAAATGAAACCAACCTAAGTGCCAAAATAGGACCAGAATGATGTCTCTCTAGTTGCTTTTGCACTTTGGTAGGTTAGAAGGGTGCAAAACTGAGTAAAGCATACATTTCATTTGCTCTTAAAAAAAGATTGTGGACTTTCCATTGCTGCTCATAGTGATCTAGGTCTTTTGTTTATATTTTAATCAGTTCAGGTGAATCATTCAATTCAAAAAACATGAATATTGTGAAATAATATTAGAAACAAAAATCTTGATTCAAAATGTCAGTCTGCATTTTATGAGGATGGATGAGAGATCAGAAATCTTTAGATATAGCTTGTTCAATTGAAATATTGAGAGAGGGTTTGTCTAGTAATGATCTAAACTGACCTCTGGGGTTCCATAGACTAGCAGCACTTAAACTTTAGCATGCATAAGGTTCATCTGTATGGCCTGGTATTGCACAGCTTCCCAGGATCCATCCACAGAAATTCTGTGTCAGTATGTCTGAGGCACAGCCCACAAATTTGCTTTGCTAATCGGCTTCCAGGTCATGCTGATGGCTCTGGGCCTCGCACTGACCACACTTTGAATAGCACTGCCATCCATTGTCTCTGGTTCTGCATTCTAGGACTCCATCACAATTCAGCTCTAGTGATGGCTAAGTTACATGAAAGAACCCTAGCAAAAGTTGAGAATTATGCATTAAAAATGAATCTTCAAATCCCTTTGTAACATAGTTACTGAAACCAACCCCATAAACGCTGATTTTCTAGCTCTGGTTTTGTGACACACTAGGTTATCTCCAATTATCTCCAGGGGTGATATAACAGTCTCACAAAATTAATTTTACTCCATTTTAATTTAACAAGGTTCACATCTGGAAAATGAATGCAGAATTTGTTGGTTGAAGTGAAAGTAAAGAACAGCTGAATCCATTAACTCTGCTCTTGTAACCTAAAGCTCTTTGCTTAATTTTGTTAAATTCATTAAGGATTTTGCTTTTAACTTGGACCTTGTGCCTCATTCTAACAGAGTGGCAAAATGCTATGGTCAAGTTGCAAACTATTTATGGAAGGGTAATTATAAATATGTAAAGGCTCTGATGAACCCAGTAACAGGCAGTGGCAGGGGTGGCACCGTCATTCCATGGTTAAGGAGACAGATGACTTACACGTCCTTCCTTTTACTAATGTATTTGCTTCCAAAAGGAGTTATTGACAATGAAAATGATAGCTCTTAAACCTGATGGTTTATCTCTATTTATTTTCAGGTTAGTTGTAATTATTTATAAAGAAATATATACTATTTCCTAAGTGGCAGAAAATCTTCCTAAAAGCAAACATAAAACATAATATCCAACAGTCTTTACAAAAAAGGAGTTGTTCTCATTATATAATAAAATATTCAATAATGTTCCCCAATACATTTCTGCAGCTAGTTATCCATTTCTAATTTGTAGTCCAATTTTATAAATCAAGCAAGACCTGAAGTAAATGCCTACTGCCTGATTGCCACAATGCTATAAGATATGAGGTTTACATAAAAGAAAAAAGGTATAAGAACTCTTTTTCTGTTGTTCTTAAAATGCTTACATTCTTCCTAGGAAGACAAAGCTCATATACATGTAGAAAAAACAGACATGTGTCAAGCTGCCTGACACTATTATTGCAATAGAAATGTAAAAAGAAGTTAATTACTGTGGGTTTGAAGAATATTGGAAAGCCTCTTGCAGGATGTGAAACTTCTACTGGAGCTTTTCAATCAGAAAGATTTAGATGATGAAGAAAAAAAGGCAGCATTACATGAACGAAGGCCAGGAGGCAGGGACTCTGAGTGTGTGTGTTAGGGGAGTGGGTGGCCATGGAGCAGCACTGCCTCACTGGAGCAAAGGCTGTGGGCTCAACAGTAGGAGAAATAGTTTGGGAAAAGAAAATTGCAAATTCTGTGCAGTCCTTTAATAGGGCAGAAGATTGGACTTGATGGAGTAGGTAACAAGGGGCTGTAGCAGATGTGAAGCAATGGCAATGACACGTTATTAATTGTTTTTAGAAGATCAGTCTGGTAGACTTGAGGGAGGAGAGATTAAAAGAAAGATGAAGCAGTAAGAGGAGAAACTCAGGCAAATTGACAACTGCATTTCTAGAAAATGCAGGTGAGAAATATAAATCCATGGGGTAAAGAAATAAATGCCAAAAACATTACGGTAATCACCGGTGGGGGGAAGGAGTAAGCCACGACTATAAAGAAAAAACAAAACTAAACTAAATATGAACCAGCAAAAGTGCTTCTTTGCTGTCTCTTGAAGTAGGAAGTTATTTCTGCACGTATACACTTTACATATTGGTTTATATGGATAGTTTGTGAGAGGGTCAATATTCACAGCACCTGGCTCTACAAGAACTATGGGTCTGAAGGAGATGAAAAGCAACATAATTCTTACAGTTTCTCAGATTACAGATCCTTTTGATCTTACAAAAAGCAATAAATGAGAAAGAATTCACTAAATATGTGTAATGAATCAAAAGGAGCTGTCTAAATTTTACTGACTGCCAGTTAGCCATTTAATAAAAATTTAATGAGGACTAACCACGTACAAGCCAATGTGCTAGGTGCCATGGACAATGCAAACATAGCTGACAACTTCCCCAAGCACCACAAATGCATAAAAATCTACCCCAGCCTCCTACAATAGTCATGAACTTGAAAACCAAGTGCCAAAAGGAAATCACTGCACTCTCGTGAACAACAAAACTGCTTTATCCTTTGCTCAAGAAAGTCTGAATTACAGGATGACAAGAAAAGGTGGAATTCTCCTCAAAGTGGAAAGTTTAACCGGTTTGTTTGTTACAATTCCCTTTCATAAAAATTTCCATGAAAGGAATTTATACTATAGATTTTATAACTCAGAAAGATGTAATCAAACCAGGTGTTGATTACAGAAAAGAAAAGAGGGAAGGAGGGAAACAGGGCATGCTTAATCTTTTTCTAGTGTTACACTTTCAATAAGAGAAGTACACATTTTCACCAGTTCATTATAAAACCTGGTGGCATTTACATGTTCAAACACATAGTCCATTTAAATGAATCCATTGTGATTATTACAATTAAGCTCCTACCTGAAATTTATAACATAGACTGAAACATAAACTGTATTTTTTTTTAAATTTTGTAATCACCTAAACTATATTGGTCAAAATGCCCTTAGGCATATTCCCTACATATACAAATCTACATAACAAAAGCAAATAAATAACTGAGCTTGTGAGAAATCTCTTGTCATTTCTAATTTTCCTTTCAACAGACAGAAATTAAATAAGAAAATAAATGGGAGTAAAAGTAGGAAACTTTAATAACATCTTTACATTTTAGATACTCACTGATCAGAAAACTGAAAATCAAACTTGTCTACTAAAAAGTATTGTAAATGGAATTATTGCTGTAATATTTTTATGTACATTGCTCTGTAGTAGCCCAACATTTTTCAAATTTTCAAGAACCTAAAAAAACCAAACTATTCCCCAACATGAACATATTAATTAAAGAGAAAAAAATATAATAAAAATCAACAAAATGCCATAGTAATGGACTAAAGAATTTTTGCCCAAAGAATTTTCAGTGCCAAACTCCTTAGCATAGTAAGACATGAGAATATGCATGATCAATTGTCTAATTCAGCTCTTATCAGTTAAAAAAAGATAGCACTGGCCGATAGTGATTTCTAAAACCAAAACGCCACGTGTACTTAGCAACTTATTTTTTTTTTCTGATAAATAAAAGGGTAGCAGAAATGCTAAACTGTGTTAATACAGAGAAAAAAGTTTTAAATGTTGTTAAACTTCACTTTAAATCTTCCATATTTTCAATGCATAAATTCTCATGTTAAAATACTCAGTGTCAATTTTTATACCATGAAAATTACAATAAGATAGCATGTTCTTTCTCAACCTATAGACACTTAAAAACATTTGAAGTAGTTTTTTTTAAGTATCGTACTACTATGTACAGTGTTCAAAATTCAAATGTTGCATTGTTTCTCATCTTACTGTATGTGGTTTTGTACTAAAATTAAATGCATCAGACAGAACACAATTAAGGAATGGAACAGTAGTTATCTGTTTTATCCTCTTTGAACATACAGATGTTAATGATCATACCTTACCAATGCATGCCTACTGCAACTCTTGTTTCACTTTCCAAATACTCAGGGTTTAAAACAGAGCAGACTGCACTTTTGATAACATCTGCTACAACAAATAACAAAAAAAGAGTGTGAAGTCTGATGAATGTTTAAACAGAACATTTTTTATGGATCAGCTAAATCTTTTCTGCTTTTTAATTAAAAGTAAAGAAAATGGAACTTAATTATCCTGTAAAGATTAGCTTGTGGGCATCTTTCTGTAAATTACTTCTAATTGAAAGCAAATTGTCAAGTGACATTCAAAGTACTGTCCTTTAAAACACAGCTGTTCTGCTGATTTCAGTGCATTGCAGTGTTTTCTTGTTACAATACAGCATATTTGAATATTTTAACAATTTCACTGGTTTTGTATAGATTTCCATTTAACATATCTTAATCACATTTCTTCCTGTAAAAAAGTTAGCATCCTTATGTGGTTTGCAGCATCTTGAACTAAACTGTCTTAAGTGCTCTCCACTGAGGTTTACTTTTGTTACTTGTTTGCTTAAAGTACCACTACATCTGGACAGCAAAGGTCCAGGAAGTGGGTGATTATACTCATTAGAATATTGTCAAAATTCAGCTCTTTATGATAGCTATGTAATTAAGCCACAGTTTATTGATGTTTTAAAATGTTAAAAGTTTATACTAGAAACTGAAAACAAGCAATTTTTCAGAATTTAGCACCTTCCAAAAAACTCCAGTCCTTTCAAAGATTTTAAAACAAACACCAAATGAAAATATGAAGATAGCTAACATAGGAGTCTAACACTAAACTTTTAATATGTTACTGATAAGCAAATGAGGACTATATATGCATTAACCCACTAAAATATGTTTCTCCTTGGTATGGGTTGTTTAAAAGAATCCAACCAAAAATAAATGAATAAATAAATACCCCTTGCCTATGTGGAGTGCTTATTTCAGGTGATGATATGAGCTTTGAAGAAAACTATATCAAAGTATGGTGACAAAGGAAGGAGGCACTATCCCAGGGGTGGGGAACATTTTCATGTTCGAAGACCACATTAACTATTAATTTAGCTGTAATCAAGTAAGGCCACATCCAAGAAACTCCAATTAGATGTACTTTAAAATGTACATTATTTTGTAAAAATCTAACTACTATGTACTTAGTAATTTAAAAAAACGAAAACTATTTGTTAATTTTAAAGTTAACTAACCTTTTAATGACTTTGTTGTATCTGCTTTCTGTTGGAAAGCATTTGAATATTTGGTTGCAGCATGGAGGCCGCAGTTTCAGTTGACCCTCTAGATGGGTATCTGTAATTTGTGACCTTAAGGGCATTTTTTTTTTTTTTTTTTTGAGACAGAGTCTCACTCTGTTGCCCAGGCTAGAGTGCCGTGGCATCAGCCTAGCTCACAGCAACCTCAAACTCCTGGGCTTAAGCAATCCTACTGCCTCAGCCTCCCGAGTAGCTGGGACTACAGGCATGCGCCACCATGCCCAGCTAATTTTTTCTATATATATTTTTAGCTGTCCAGATCATTTCTTTCTATTTTTAGTAGAGACGGGGGTCTTGCTCTTGTTCAGGCTGGTCTCGAACTCCTGACCTTGAGCGATCCACCCACCTCGGCCTCCCAGAGTGCTAGGATTACAGGCGTGAGCCACCACGCCTGGCCTTAAGGGCATCTTGATTTGGGTTAGATAGGAGAATGTAGATTCGCAGAAATAAATGGTTGAAGAACAAGAAAGCATTTTTTAGGCATGTTGCCAAAGGCATGGGTATTCTACTGCATTTTTCCATATTTCAGTTAGATCCTTCTTAGCATCAAAAAATGACTTTAAAATGTCATCTACTGAGAGCTCAATCAACTCCATCTGTAGTTCTTTAGGTGCCTCAGTGATATCAACTAGGTGAGGCTGAAATGCTCATTTGAGTGTGATGTCATGATTCTCAAAGTCAGTGAACCTTTTCCTGTATTCTCCAATTAATAGGTCTATAACAGCTGCATATTCTTCAAATGATTTGCATATATCATCCTGCTCATCAGTGACCTTTGCTAACTGGGGAAAATGTTCAGCAACATTTCCTTTTGAAGAAGAAGTGTTTTGAAAAAAGATAGCTTTTTTCAAAATGCTTGGATTTTTGGCCACATATTATATACAGCTTTAGTTTTACCTTGCAAAGAAATATTCAAGCCATTTTGATTTGACATGATATCACACAGAAATGCATTTATATAGAAATCTTCTTTCAATAATTCACATTGCTGATTCTGTACTTCATAAAATTAATTATCTGTTCTCGCAGAGATAAAATTTTGGCTAACACCTGTCCTTGCAATAGCCAAGACACTTTAGAACAATATAGCAAATCCACAGTGAATACTTCATGGTTCAACTTTAGCATGTTATGAAACTGAGGATGCCAGTGTTGCATTTGCATGAATATAGTTAACAATACTTATAACTTGTTGCAAAGTGTCACTTAAAATAGTAGATTCAGCACAGAGATTTTGCTGATGAAAGATACAATGAAAAGAAATGAGAGCATTTGGATCTGTTCATACTTTTTTTCATTTGTGCAATCAACCCTTCATGTTTTCCTGTCATGGAAGGTTCACCTCACTAAATTTACCAAATTCAGTCCAACTTCACGATATTTATCTTGAACGTTGTTGAAGATATCTACTCCTGGTGTTCTGTTTGCAACAGTGCCCAAAGTGAGTAACTCTTTATACCAAATAAAATCTGCGGTTATGACCTGAATGAAGTATAAAACCTGTGCCGAGTCAATAGTATAAACTGAGTCATCCAAAGTGATTGAATAATATATATCTTCTTTTTGAAGTATTGCATGAAGTTGTTCTGTTAAGTTGAAGACTAATTCATGCTGCCAATCAGTTATGGTTTTCCTTGATAGAGGAAGTTGTTTGTACTTTAAAACGTTATTGGTGTCTAAGCATCCTAACAACTTCTACAATGCATTCTTTCACAATTTCTACAACACTAAATGGCCTCCCTTTTTTCTCAAGTACATAAGCTACTTTATAAGTTGCCTCCATGGCATTATTTCCAGGTCTTATTGCTACTTGAAAGAATTGTCTTTGCTTTTGCTTTTCACCTTTAATTTCTGCTATGCAACCTTTCACCCCCTCCTTCTAATTTAAAATATTTGTGGTCCTTATGAGTGTTATAATGCTGATGAGAATTGAATTGCTTTAATGTTGATATTGCAGTATCACAAAGCAAACAAATCATCTTATCTTTAGCCAGAAACAAGATAATATTGCAATTCCCAATTCTCATTAAAAAAATCTGTTTTCTTCCTTCAGCTATCTCTTGGTCTTCTTTGACATGATGGGCTCTTAAGTAGACAGAATTACAAAATACTGTCGAACTGTGCAACTATTCACAAATTCTACTTCAAACAAAAACACAGTGAACTGTTGTCAAAAGCTGATAACAGACTGGCGTGCTCGATCCCCATAAACTCTTGCCAACCACGCTCATGCAGTAGTGGTCCCAGTCAGGCGGTGGAAGTTAGAACTAAATCATGAGCATAGCAGTCGTCAATTTAGCCCTTATGGTTTACTAATGTTCTAATTGTACCGGTCAATCTGGGGAGATTATTTCATTGAAACTTATTTTATTCTTTGATATTTTAAATATGTTCATTTTAAAAATAAAATAAAATATAAAGACAAACAAAAATGTATTAATAAAAATGAAAGGATTTGTTCTGTAAAATTTGGATTCGGTCAAAAGGCTGCATTTAAGGACCTAGAAAGTCACATGTGGCCTTAAGGCTCCAGGTTCCCCACTCCTATGCTATTCTACACAGAGAAGGAAGAACTCTCTACTAAGGTGACATCTAAACAGAGCCCAGAGTGAATTCATAAGTGAGAGGAAGACACAAACAGTACAGTATAAGAGTACATGAGAAGTCCCTTCAGAATAATTAGGAAAGTCTCCTGGAAGAAAAAAGTTTTTATACTGCAAGACAATAGTGTGAGGAAGGCTAAAGTTAAAAAGGTAAAAGACTATTAACCTTAATGTTTGAAGAGTTGTATTTTTGCTTAGATAGTAACATGACTGAAACCATAAACCCAACTAATACCTATTTTACTTTCTTAAGTGAGTAAGTTATGTTCACAAGCTGTGTATTTAGCCAAAAGCCTATACAATACATTCATCTTATTTTTACATAATGACATGTTCTTATCCAAAGTAAAATAATCAATATGCGTTTGCCTTAACTATTAATAAATAATCTAGAGATGATTTAAAATATACAGGAGGATGTGCCTAGGTTAAATACAAATATGACAATACTACACCATTTTATATCAGTGACTTTGTATCCTGGGTGGGGGGGTCCTTGAACCAATTTCCCATGGATACTGAGGATGACTACATATTTCACAACTTTGAAATAAGTTAGAATATAGTGATCTTTATATCAAAGAAAACATGACAACTCTGCATCCTCCAAAAGCCACCAATAAATAGATGAACCAATGAATTAACATACAGTATACAAATATACTAAAATATCCATTAAGGTAACAACCTAATCATTTGCTCAGTGCCCAAAAGATATTAGAATTGTCTATCGAGTTTGTTCTCTGCTCTCCCTCTACTCCGAGAAAGCCACCTTTTCCTTCTTCCTACCATGTTCTTTAACTTTCAGCTCAAGTTTCAGTCCATACAAAGCCTTCCTTTCTAGCTTCAATTTATAGTACTCTAGCCCTTTATTTATCTGATTACTTCTTCTATTAATATTTTCTCCAATCAAGTATTTTGTAAACTTCAGAGTGGAATCTTCTCTCTGCTTTTTAAAACCTCAGAGCACCCAGGGTAAGTGCTGAATGAGGAGCAGATTACCACGTTTATTTCCATGTCAAAATGCACCCCTGGCCCAGGAAATCTTTACTGTACACCTGAGTTGCTCTAACAGACTCCCAGAAATTGCCTGTCTTCAGCCTCTGGACAAGTTATGTCTGATGATATCACTCCCTATTCAAAAACTTACATTGATATTCTAGAATTTCTAAGGAGGCAGCCAAAGCTCTAATTTTTTCTTCATCCTCTCCTCCTGTACCTTCACCCCTTAAAAAGTTTATATCCTTTAATCCACCAATCTTACTTAAAACCTAAAATAAGTAAATGACTATATACTCTTGTCATTTCAGTGTTAGTTACAAAAATTGGAAACTATCCAAATGCCTTTTAATAATACGTTTAAATAAATTGTAGCACATCAGCTGAGGGATTACAGAGCAAATGCAAAATGAAAAGAAAACCATGTAGGAAGATGGAAAATACATCTTGTTATAAGCACAGTAAACCTATATCTATACTATGATTAAATGTATATATAATATAAAAATATAGGAAAAAACGAAAACAACTAATGTATTAGGGTAGTTGGGTATACTTTTTGTTTATATTGTTTTTGTAAGAAATTAGGATTAGTACATATCAAATACTTCTACATCTTCTATATCTTCAACTCTGGAGTTATAAAATGTATACAGTGAGCTTTATGATTTAGAATGATGATGCAGAGTTTCTATAAGATCTTAAATGATCATAAGTTTCACTATGTTTGCCTAAAAGTGAACATAAAATCTTCACAGAGAATTTCAACAAAGGTGGTAAGAAAAAAGTTTCTGGATAACCATCAGTTAAGCTCAATTAATCAAAATACCCTACGGTTCATTCCAGTTTTTACCTTGTATTGTGTACAAGGATACCTAAGAGCTGATGGTTTTGTTGTCATTTTCTTTGTTACAACATTTGTGTACAATTACAGACCACATTATTCCTGGCCCTCAGAACTGAATGGGAATTGAGCTGCTGAAGTCCAGGCCATTCCTTTGAAAAGGAATGTCTTCCAGCTATTTTTCTTTCTTGTTATACTGAATTTTCTTATGGATCTAACTATGGATAAATAAAAGCCAGAATAGCTTCATGACTGATTTATTCTCATTTCAGAATTCTGACATTAAAAAAAAAACAGTACCTAATCAGTTAATATTAATGCATTCAAAAACTTTGCATGTCTACTAAATAATAGTACAACCTTATAGTGGGACAATTTAAACCTAGGCTCCTTGGGCTCATTTATCATCTTTTTCTGTAACCCCATAACAGTTCTTTGGAATTGAGGAACAAGATAAATGGATCCCTGGGAAACAAATATTTACAAACCTTTTGAAATGTTTTTTAAGTAGAAAAGGAAATATTCCATTATCAATGCTGATCATATGAGAATGCATAACACAGGGTCAAGTACAGTGTGTGCTGTTCAACCTCATTATCATTTGCAAATAAAACTATCCCAGATTTCCAACTTATAAATGAAATTCCAAATCTTAGTCATATTTTTTACCTAATTACAAAGGGAGGTGTTGACCTCCTATTTTTAAATGGGTTATCTAATATGTTGATCATCTAATAAGACCTTTATTGGTTTGCTATTGTGACCCCTGCCCTACCCTGGAAAGGAAATGGACAAGAGGTAAAATGCAAAAACATTAATGGTAAATTCTAATCCCTGAGTTTCACATGGTCACAGCCCACATTAACTGTTAATATACTTGTCTTCCTTAATAAAATAAAAAACATTTATCATAAATAAAACAATAACATATTTGGAAAACAGTAATATAATCAATAGTCTTTCGCTCTGATTATATAGAAAAAGCCACAGAAACAAACACATCAGCATTTTGACACCAGCTAGCCATGATGAAAATCTGACATGTGTCACACAACGAGACGCCACAGAGATAACACAGAACCCCTCCCCTTAATTCCTGGAAAAGCAACTCAAACCCTAACATGGAAGATTATAAATCTTGAGTCCTTATACAAATGGCTTCATTAAAGAAAATAATATATGCAAATGCAAAGCAAGGAATAGTCAGCATTATACAAAAGTGAACAATACTACTTTCTGTTATTTGTTACTATTTTTTGGTGCTGGCTACATGATTATTTATCTACCCACACAGACTATGATGTGACTTTTAAGGGTCTCAAAGAACTAACAAAATATACTAGAAAGAACTGATAGAACTTGCTTCTATCAGTTGATTTTTTTCCCCAAGATTTAAGATGTCACTCTCTCTCTCTCTTTCTCTCTCTCTCTCTCTCTCACACACATACACAAATGTCTTCTCAATATCCTCTAAATTGGATAGGGGTATTTTGGAAAAGTCAGTCAATAACACTGCATTAAGGTAATTTATTGGAGTAGGCTGTGACTTAAACATAACCCTTAGTGTGGTGTTTTTCCTTATCATTTTTGTTTTCTTTGTTATAATTCTTAATACGGTAAACATGTCCAATGGCTGTAATATGTTTCCCCAATCCGAATATGAGTGATAAAAAGAGGTGACTAATTTGAAATTTAAACACTTGAATAAGCTGGAGCGGGCATAAAACAGAAGCTGTAAGAGAACATAATGGAATGGAAATTGCTCAGACTAACTATGTTACAGGGCCGAGCCTTCTGACATATGCCATGTCTCTAAATGAAGTAAAGGTATGTCACATGCCACCTGGGGTTGCGTGTGTCACTGTTGGTTTTGTATGCCACTCACTCTGTCCTATACCTGCTACATATTACTAAATGTTAAAACCTTTAGTCATCATATTTTAAATATAACCTCTTGGTGACAGGAGAAACAGAGTACTCTGAACTGGGGCCTTGTCTAAGTTTTCACACATTTCATGTTGAATATGCATTTATTTTTCACATTAAGGTTTATGGATGTATCTTATTAGCTTCATAAAATAAAAGTAAAGTAACCTGTGAGCCTATACCAACTCTAAGCTAAATCTTACAAGTTATGACAGATAAGGTTTTTATTGACATCAATGACTAGTAGTTTTATGTTTCATACAGGCTTTTAATTTGCAATCAGTAAATTGAATTTTTAATGTTGAAAGAACAATCACACTTAGATTGAAAACTTTCTGGAAAGTGTATATAAAATGCTTTCAGTAAGTTTTCCTATCTGACACCTAAGTGTTTTCAGGAGGTTTCGTATTATCTAAATTTGTCCAATAAAGTTTCCAATAACATACTTTCTCAAATAAGTGAACAAAAAGTCCACAGTTTCAATCCCCACAGCTCTCTATTTAAAGCTGTACAGCGCTCCTCTCCTGACACTTCATTCTGTATTCTACCTATGGTTGCATCTGGTTTCCTTAGACTACAAGCCATGTGAAGATAAGAACCATGGTTCAAAACTGACTAGCATTTACTGAGTGTTCATGTGTCAGACCTATCATTCCCACCCACATGAGCTCATCCTATTCACTGTTGAATCCCTCCATGTGGCAGCAGAAGCCCTTTCACGGATGAAATGGAGATATGAAAAGAGCTCCTCAAACCTAGTCCAAATATTGGCTCTGTCAAATGCAGTGTGACCCAGAACAACATCTGTAAAATGGGGTTAATCATACCTGTCCTACGTAAAATAGGATAATACAGATAAATAACGTAACAAATTAAATTAAATGCATATAAAGTGCCTAACAGAATCCTTAGCACACAGGAGGGCTCTCAATAAAAGTTTTTTTTCCTTTTTCCAAAAGCAATATGTAATATACATATATAGTTATCATAACTGCGTATCACTAGTAGTACCCAGCAGATATGATGAATAAAAGAAATAAACGTTTGCTGTATTCACCTCCTATTAAGTTTAATTTCACATGTAGCACTTAAAACAAGTATGTCAAGAACTAAATCTATCCATTTATCAACTCATATATCTACACATCTATGCCATAACAGTAGTCTGTTATTCTTTTCTCTTTTTTTTAGGTTCAAGAGAAATTATTTGAGTACTTATCAATTTCAGATATGTTGTATTTGTACAGAAAATATTTACTTAAAAAATTAAATGCTAAAATCAGAGAAAAATAATATTTAGAAACATTGTATACAAGCATAATAATGAAATTGATTTTTAAATATAAATGGAAAAAGATAATAGTACATTTCAGAAAATAATGGAATCACCAAATCCCATTTGAGAGTTAGAAACAGGTCTATGTGATAAAATATATGATTCATTCTGGAATTATAGCAATGCTATCACAGAACATTTGTATTCCCAATTTCTCTGTTACACCAATCTCAACAACAGAGATGCACGAAGGGAACTAGATTTGATCTGTTGCTCTTTCCCATACCAGTTATGTTTTAACAAGCTTTACAGCAGTTTTTTCCTTTTGAGCCAATCTGTTGCATAGGAAATAGGAAAAGATTAGCTACTAGCTAGCCAAGTACCTGAAGGAACTTAAACACCTTTAAAGAAGTATGAACTTCCCTTGACAGAAAAAATGATGCTACTGTACAGGGGAATTTGCAGTCACAGCACAGATCCTGATTTTGTTATCTTAGAAATCTTTTCTGAAAAGAAGAACCCCAATAAGCTACAGATGTCATGACAGAACCATGCTCTATATGACTGCCTTTCAAAAGATGTAAAGAAGAATAAAATTAAAGTTTGGCAAAAAGGTGCAGAAGACAAACATTTGGAAAAGATACAGAAAAGCCCCAGATTGTCTAAAGTATAATATTTGGCAAGCTATTATTATACATTAAATGAGAGAGGACAAATTCTTTTTTAGAGATTCTCAAAATTTGTCAGCTGTTTTCACTAGATTTGACGTCAAAGTGAGGTAAATGTGTAATGTCAAAGTGGTTTTATCACTAAAGCATAAAAATGAATTGACATTTTTATACATATATTAGTTTCCTAATTAATAAGATGTACACAATAACACAATCCTTTTACCTTTGCCTTTGCCATGGGAATAATATATACATTGATTAGATTCTAATACCATAATAATATGATCTTAGATTTCAGGAATCATAGACACTGTTGGTCTTACTTTCCCATTGTTGTTTAAAGTACTCATTTCTTATTTGATAATAAAAATGTCCATGCATGTAAAATTGTAAAAATTTTGTATTTTATACCAGCTTTAATTATTTCTTCAAGTAGACAGCTGAATCCATAATAAAACTGCTCAGATTCCCCCAGTACATTGTACATAAACTGATACAAAGACAATGGCTTATGCATCTTTCTGTCTGTGGCATGTAGAATCATGCCATATATATATTTATTTATAATATTTATAAAAGGGGCACACAAGAATAGCTACAGGTATTATTAGATCTGAAGCTTATACACTTGGGGGTCCCTCTGTAAAAGGAGAATACAAAATTACAAATACATAGCATGTGTGAAAGTAAATATCTACTTAGGGAAATTTCAGAAATTTACAAATGCTAAAAATCTGACAATTATATTCCCAGCTCAACCTTCACTTACTAAGAACCTAATAATGCCTATGGCCATTCTGAACTGTGGCAGACAGAAAGTCAAAGAGGGAAGAAATTAATAGTCTTAACCAATTATGGTTAAAATATTTAAATTCTGCATATTTTATAAAAATATAAGACCAGCTAAATATACTGCTTCAGTGCCTCTCAAGGCTTTGAGGGTCCTGAATCTTGAGCTTTTTTAGCTTCTGGGAGAATTGGTTGTTGTTGACACGATAACAGTGATGAGAAGGAGTTGACAGGTACCAGTTAAATGTTTCTAAAACTGAACTGAATCAGAGACTCAAAACATTCTAGGGCCCATCTAGAATATGAAATCACCCAGAAATATATCACTATTTTACCCCTTAACTCTTTAGTTTCTATTACTCACTGCCTTCCAAGGATCTACTAAATAATAAATGTAGCAAGTTATTATCTAGGCAAACCTTCACTTGCATGCTCCCAGTGACAGGCAGTTCTCTACTCAAAAGGCCATGCCATTTGCACCTCTCTAACTGCTCTATTGATGCTGAGCTCAAATATGCTTTCAGTGTGTAGAATGCAGATCCAGGACACCCTTTGGAATTATGTCTTCTGAGCTACAAGGAAGAAAGCTAATACCCTTTCAACGTGAGTTCCTCAGATATCTGAATATAGCTCTTATATAAAACCCAGAATTTTCTTTTCCTACTAAACATCCCTAATTCCTTCAGTTACTGCCTATCATCTTGTTTGTACACTCCAAATGCAGTTGAGTTTTTAGAAGGATCTGACATTGAACAGAGTACCCAAGATGTGCTTGGCCAGTACAAAGCACAGCAGCCCTCCTGTCAATTGCCTAACACTGTAGAATGGTTCTGTACTGCAGCTTCCATTGAAACATCTATGAAGTTTTAATTTTAGCAGCAAATGAGGTTCACTCCCTCCATTCTGTACTTACACAGTTGGCTTTTTTAACCAAAATTTGCAATGTTATTAAATGTTCACCAACAATTTTAGGACATCATTCCAGCCTGCACAGAATTTTGAAATTCAATCCTGTTAATTCATGCTTCCCATTAAGAGACATAGTATAATCCATGTAAGCAAAAATAATTTGAGATTTTCAGGCATGTATTAAATATGTCCACTCCCAGCTTTAAGCACTTGGGTCTATTTCCAGGTAAGTGATATATTTTTATTGGCTTATATACCAGATCCAGCAGTTTAGGCACGATAGGCATCGGACAGAGTTTACTAAGAAACCCAGAGATCTATTAGTCCACATGTGCTGATTTTAATATCCAGAAAAATAAATAATAATTTATAAAAGTTAAATTGGATATTTCTCTTTCAAATAGAATCAACACAATTGTAATTGATAAAGAGAAAGCAAGTCATATTCTTTTCTTTTCTTTTCTTTTTTTGGTTTGTTTGAGGAGGGTTTTGTTGCTGTTATTGTTAGTTTGAAGTAACTATAAGTTAAGAATTTTCATTCCCCTCTGTGGGGTTCTTCAGCCTTTTCTCTATGGTTCTCTTATTTAGCTTATTTTCTTTAAGTAAACAGGCAAGTCCAAATGAAAATATTAATGCCTTATTAGTAGTAAATATCCAAATGTCTCAAGCATTTCTCTCGAATTCATCTGCTCTGAGTCTTTTTCTTTTTTAAAATTATTTAGTTTGTGCTCAGTTATGCCTTTCTTTCTAGAAAGATTCTTCCAGCATTCTTCTGGAGCAACTGTGCTTACTAATTCTTGGGTAATTTATAAAAGAATACAACACCTGTTCTTCCCTCTTAATCCCTGTTGGCTGAATCTGAATGAATGATTCATCAAAGATCACCAATTTGACTTTCTCAAAGGAGATTCTGACATTATAACCACATATTTGGGTTAACTTATCACTTAAACTATGAAGCAGGTTTCTTTATAATCTTCCTATTCACGAAAACAGAGCAATAGGCATTATTAGGGGTGGATATGTCTTCAAAGAGTACTATCAGCTCATCTATTCCTATATGAGAAGACACTTACTAGAAATCTTCAAAAGCACAAAACTCTTTCTGCATCTGTAGCTTTGTTTCTTCCCCCACCCCAGGTTCTCCCTGAGCAGATTAGTATTGCATTTACTAATACTGGCAAATGCTCAGGCCATTTCACTTAGCTATCTCCAGATGAACATCCTGTGAAAAAATTATTCCCATAAAGCCCAGTAAACCTTTTACCTAGAGTACAAAATTATAATATTCAGAAGATTCCAGATGCCTCATGGTCACCAAGAGGTCCACAGGGTTCTGAAGTCACACATTCCCACCTATATTGAGCAGTGATGCATGTTACATAAAATTAAATAACGTGGAATTAACAACACAGCTTTAAACCTAAACATTTCATAACTGCTACTCCAACAGTAGTGATAATGATCATTAACAATAATCTCCAACAGTTACCACTTAATTTAATCAGTTACCAAAAATGCATATATATATATAAAGAATGAGGAGATAACAACTATATTTATAATGTTACATATATTGACAATAATACATTTTGTCTTAATAATGTTATTATATTGTTAACACTACAATAGGATACATACAATATTACCACATACGTAACATGTATATTGCATTGTTACCTTATAATAACAATACATATTGGTAATGTTCTTGCATAGTAATAATGCATTGTTAATAATGTTATATATATTGTATAATACAATATTTTATAATAGAAACTCTCTCCCATAATATGGACAGAATAATGTAATTATCAGTGTTATCATTCACCATGTGTTGAAAATATTCATGTAAATACCACATAAATAAATACAATTTTAAAAAAATCAAGGAGCATTGGGTTGGGTTTTCTAAGTGCCCATATAATTATTTTAGATAGAATCATGCCTCTCTTCTAGAATGGAAACACAATGACGGTGCGTTCTATGTCTGCCTTAGAAACTACATTATCCCAAGAACCTAACTCCATTTCTAACATATATGCTCAAACAATTTGTTCAATAAAGTCTATTGGTCCTCAACATTTCCTGGCCTCTATACCATTCAAGGGGTAACACCTTTAAGCTGGGCCATTGGGGGATGGGGTGGATCAGAATCTGTGGGATGTATTTTTCCCCTCACCCATAACAGTGGTTCCCAACAATTTTACAAGGAAAGATACCCATTTTACAGTTCCTCATCAACAGCACCAAGTTTAAGAAATTTTTGTCTAGTGGATAGTTCTAAGATGGTCCCAACCGTCACTCTTTGTCACAATACCCTATCTTATTTTTTTCATGATACTTATGCCAATCAGAAATTGCACTGTGCATTCAGTAAGTTACTATTTTGATTGCTTGTTGCCCACCTCTCGAATGGAAGTTCTACAAGAGAAGAGATGCTACCTTCCTAGTTCACCATCGACCTCCACACTTAGAACAGCGTCAGGAAGATTCAGAGAAGGATCACAATACATATTTGTTAACAAAATAAATAAAATTTTAGAAAATATATTTTTTAATTATAAGCAGCCATTGTTAGTAAGACACAACATCAGTAAGTTTTGCAAAAAAAGAAGGAAAACTGCAACATTAAAAGGATTTATTGATTTTAAAGAAAGCTATATTCTGATTTTAGGAACATTAAAGCAAGAATTCTAAAATCAAGAAATATATTTTGGCTTTATCTTTTTAAAATTAATCAAAGATTTACATAGTTGCCAGAGTTTCTCATCAGTGTGGAATAGTAAATGTCATCTGATTGTATGATAAACCCCATGACCCTGTAAGGAAATACAGCTTTCTAGTTGTTCTGGGCAGGTTTGTGAGTGATTAACTCTCCAATTTCTCTTGGACTTCTAAAAACATGGACATTAGTTAGTGACCTCAAAAGGTTTTTTCTAGATTAGGAAACACAAAAGTAGTTACACCTGCCCATCTTACAGGTGGAAAAAAAAAAAAAAACTAGGACTCAGAGGTTCAGTGATTCTAGATAACCCTGAGGTTATCTACAAAGGCTAGAGATGTTTCTCATTATCATGTCTCCTTCATTCTTCTAAAGAACTCTGTCCAATTTTAATAAGGAAAAACACTTTGTACAGTGCATAGCACATAAGAGGAGCTTTATAAATGCCAGTTCTCTTTATTCCTAGATTTATATTTTCTGGCAATAAATAAACAGAAAAGCTATATTTTCAAAGCCTGTAATAGATCTTAAGTTAACCTTATGGTTCTTTACAATCTCCTTTACAGAATTCATTCTCATACCATGAAAAGTTGCAGTGAGGGAAACCAAGAAGTTTCACATGGCAATATTGCCCCCCTAAATCTCAAAGTAAGTTTGCACACCGAAAGATTATTGTTTTTAAAAATTAAATAAAAGGGGAGCAGGAGAGAGACAGAGAGAAGGAGACAGAATGTAAACGAAAGAGTTGTCAACCATTCAATAGCTCTGCAGGATCATAAAGCTCTAGATTTCATTTTAGCCCACACTGCAGAGTTCAACTCTGATCTAACTACTAGCATGATTTTGGGGCGTCTGTTTGCAGATGCAGTAGAATTATCAATCCGAACAGACACACAATCCGGGTCCAATGTCACTTCTCCTCATTATGTTAATAGTTAATACATGCAAATGAAAACACTCTAGCAATTTGATTTCTTTGAAGATAGTTTGCATATTGTCTTAGCCATAATGACTGTACACTTCTCTCAGCCTCCATTTATGCAGGGGTAGTGTAGTTCATTTTTATCAGTTCAAGTTCATTTTGGCTGCTCTTGGAATGTATGTGCATGTTTCTTTTTTTACCTTTCCCCTAATTACCATTCAGGTACCATAAGCAGATTTTTCATGCTATTGGTGTTTTTCTTAATTAAGAAACAAATGAATTCTCTCTAGCAAAAAAGATGGAACAACAGAATAAGATGCCAGGGGCTGATGTTCTGTTTCTTAATTGAAGCAGTTCTATTGTTTGGTGTCGGTAGAGAGGGGGCAGAAATGTCATAAGTGTAGAATGTTACTAGTACAAAAATAACATAAAACTACTTTTAAAAATAAAGAAGGGATACAAAAAAATGCTGTAAGAGCTTTGAAAACATAGATTTTATCCACATATTAATTCTGACAGAAACAAAGTAGCTTCATTTACAAATCCCTCGCACTTAGAAAGCCTGAGGTTCTAACCTCAGTCCTGAGAGATATGCCTGCCCCTCTCTGCTGGTCTAGTTAACTGCAGCCTACTTATTTGCTCTTCATCAATTAAGGAGGCACCCAGGGGAACAATTTGTTTCTTTAATTTGTGAATAAACCATTTCTATTTTAATTTGCATTCTTCTTTTTCTACCCACAGTAAAATTTCAATATCCCATCCATATATTCAATATGCATTACTATAACCTTAAAGTAAGATGCATGCAAATTCATAGACAACTTCTTCATTTCTTTTGGGGTGATAAAAACTTCAAGGAATCAAGATTTCAGGAGCAAAGGCAATATATGTAACCTAAACATTTGTACCTCCGTATGATGATGAAATAAAAAAAAATTATTTAAAAAGATTTTAGGAGTATATTGAGTCTTTTTGCTCACCACTGTACTGATAGCACAAATCTGGACTAGTGAATGGCATAAAAGGTTACATATTTTTTTTCTTTAGTAAAAGCTAAGGACAAATATTCTTTCATTCATGGCTTTATTCTTTTCTCAGGTAATTAATTCCCACCTTATTATTTAACTTAGACTTATTTTTATTTGAAAATCTATTGCTGTATTTTAAATAAGCTAATGAAGATTTAACAAGAAGAATCTTACAGAGTAATATGTTTTTCTGACAGGGAAAGAACATTATAAAATATGGTATTTAGGTATCAATTTCTAAATTACTGAGTTTCTACTGATATTGATCATACTTGCTGTCTTTCAGGTGCCTGACTTATGTATGGGATACATCTAAGAGCCAAATAGAATAAAAGGATTTTAATATATATAAATAATAGACATGTGAATAAAACATATCCTCATGTAGTTTCTTCCTATATGCAGGGAAGAGGTCATAACTTGCTTTATCATAAACACACTTAAACACAGTAATAAATAAAGGTGACCCTTTACTTATGAAGACCCAATATTTTATGATAATATGGGAAATCATAGAAAATACATTTAGGTTGTTCTAAAAGCAAGATTCATGGATGTAGGCCGGGCGCGTTGGCTCACGCCTGTAATCCTAGCTCTGGGAGGCCGAGGCGGGTGGATCGCTCGAGGTCAGGAGTTCGAGACCAGCCTGAGCAAGAGTGAGACCCCGTCTCTACTAAAAATAGAAAGAAATTATCTGGCCAACTAAAAATATATATACAAAAAAATTAGCCGGGCATGGTGGCTCATGCCTGTAGTCCCAGCTACTCGGGAGGCTGAGGCAGTAGGATCGCTTAAGCCCAGGAGTCTGAGGTTGCTGTGAGCTAGGCTGATGCCACGGCACTCACTCTAGCCCGGGCAACAAAGTGAGACTCTGTCTCAAAAAAAAAAAAAAAAAAAGATTCATGGATGTTGAAAAGTAAATATATACTTTTACTTTGAGAGGATTTTTTAAAGTTTTTAACAAAGTATAGACAATATTTTATGAGTTATCCCAGTAAATGCCAATTGGACAATTTGAAGATTTTTTTATGGAAAAGAAGGTCTGTGAGAAATAAATTTGTAGCACTCAAAATTACATACATACATATATACAACTAAAGATCATTTGTATAACCATTATAATTTTGAAAATCCATATTTCCATGAAAGTCATAGATAACTTTAAAAGAGTTTAATTCATTTACAAAATTTGAAATCTTATGAAACTGTCTAGGGAGTCCTCGATCTGAATGTTTTTCATTTCACCACTTTTTTTTAAAAAGTATGAACAATGACCAAAAAAAAAAAAATTATTTTCACGTCCATTTTATTTATGCACTGATATATTAGGAGAGGATTTACTTAAAGTCACTCACATAATGATAAAATGTCATACAATATTCACTTATTGACTTGTTTTTGATAATGTAAACAATGAAATTTTTCTTTCGCTTTCCTGAGTTTCTGTAAGAATGGAATGGATGGGAAAAGAAAGGAAAGCCAGGAATTTTGGAGGTTTGAAATTTACAGATTCTATATATATATATATATATACACATATATATATATATATATATATATATATATATATGTATGTATATGGAAGTGTGGACCAGAATGAATAAAAATTTTTCTTGAGAGTGTTTCTAGAGTCCCATGAAATTTTATTATTTCTTCAAATTCCTTAAGTAGACTAAAAATATCCATTATTACCCTTAACCCAGTAGTAAACTGTTTAGAAAACACATTTTCCTTACTCCTGAGGTGGTGTGAAACTGCTGTTTTGCCCCACTCTCAGTCTCAGACTTGCTAACATGGTGTCCCTGCCAAATTCTTGGCATTGGAAGTGAGGGGGAAGAGGCCATACCATAACGTGTTGATAATGAGGAGATAGAAATAGCAAACCAGCTGGATTGTCCTAATAAAGTATGTCTGGGACTTAGAGACACAACAACTATGTGCTCAGGTCATCCAAATGCATTTATTTTAACCAACTGGTTTCTTCGATGACCTTTTCAGATACCCCATTCAGGATCTTTCTAAACGAATTTTGTCTATTAACCTCAGAACTGTCTGAAAAAAACAAAACAAAACAAAACCTTACTACTCACTTTTTCTGGTAATGATTATTATATCCAAAGCACCTTATGTTATTTAATACCAAAAAATTAGACAAAGTAATCCATAACATATTTCAGAATTTTTAAAAACATTTGACTGGTTTATAGCTATATATATTTTTGTTATGAATATATTATATTCTATCAATCTACTTTCATAGACCATTTTATAAATCTATTTTATAAATCATTTCCCAGTGAAGCTCAAAATATTTTCCTCCTCGGGAATAAATTATTGATTACTTAAAAATTATTTTGGGGTATGTGGGCAAAATCATTCAATTAGAGTTACTCCAACTAGGAACAGTATTTACAAAATGAAAATACTTTATTTAAATATTTGTCTACTAAAATATACAACCCCAAAACCTTTAAAATTATATTTTAGATACACAAGGATATTTACCACTACCAGAGAACAATTTATTTTCATGGATTTGACCTCAAAAATACTAATAATAAAGAAAAGTTTTATTAGTGGATGCCTGGTACTGTTATAAACTCTTTGCATGTATAAATCCATTTCATCCTCTCAACAGCCTTTGTATAGGCCTCTTTAATAACCTTGTTTTTACAAATAAAGGAAACTGAGTCACAGATTAAGTAACTTGCTCAAAGACAGGCAACAAAGAAGTAGCAGAGTTGGAATTTGAACTCTGATGCAAGGCTCCAGAGTTCTGAAACATTCTAGAATACTGCCTCTCTAAAGATTATGGTATTAGTATAATTCAATCCCTTTCTAAACAAAAAGGTAAATACATGCCTTTGGGCCACACATCCACTCAAGTATCATCTGATAGGCAGCCATTGCATTTTGTGTCTTGAAGTTAATATATAAGTTTACCTACATCTACGTTTAATTATTTCTTAGGATATTCAGACCTCTCGACTAACACATTTCCACAGGATAGCTAAGAAGGAGCAGCACACCATTTGATCGTAACATACTGTATGTAGCAGACAACCCAACTGGAAAACGAATCCTAGGAACACTAGTAATTCTGATGACTCTTTACCGCAGAAACTTTGCATGGTCTTCTAGGCAGAGGTAGTTCATCTTCAATAACTCATTCTTCTAGGCCTTGCTCTGAGTCTATTTTTGGTACCAACCACTAATTTTATCAGCACAAAAGCCACTTGTAACTTTTCAACAGTTGATGTTTAGAACATGAGCAGGCCACAAGGGAGCCAGGGGCTGCATCCTCTTTGGGTTTGTGTTCTGATTCTTTTACTTCTCTGGTACTTTAAGAATGGAATTCTTGATGGCAAGATATACCTCAAGAGATCAAATCAACTTTTCTTCCAAACAATTACTTCTCTATTTGCATAAAGCCACTGCATAATGTCACTGATTACATGAATTTACCTATAAAATCATGCATCTTCGTAGCACTTCTGTCCAAACTCAGAATGTAAAATACAAAATTATTATTAAAATCTTCAACACTACCTGGGTTGTTCGGAATCCATGAGAATGGATGGAATGAAATTGACCATTAGGTCCTATGTGCTAACAAGGTGGAAAATGCTAGAAGACCCTTACGTGTAAAAACAAACTTAACAAGTTGCATTAACTTTTCTAGGCTCTAGGTTTCTTCAAATGAGAGAAACAAATAGTTCATTTGTTTTCAGATTATAATTTCCTTCAACTCCATTCTACTTCTATCCTAATTTTATGCCCATTTCTTTAAAATAATTTGACAAAAATTCAACATGTTTTATTTTATTTCAACTCTGTCATGATTATCAGAGGATATTTAAGTTGGCATTTATGAATTAAGACCTTCATATTTTCTTCAGGGGCGTCCTTCTTAAATCCCACTGACACTCTCAGCTTTAGCCTCTGCCATGCACTGGTTCATTTCCTTCTGCTGCTGTTGTTTCCCATAAGAACACATGAGATAGCTTGGAAAATTTTCAAGGATGCAAAATCCTTAATAAGGTACAAAAAAAGAGCAACATATTTGGCCCAGAACCAATTTAAAAATATGTCTGTATATAATAATATGGATAAAAATGACAGGCATCTTAAAATCACTCAGAAGAAGGTAAAACATTTGATATGGGTGAGAGATGAACTGTTTTGGGCAGAGCAGGACAAAATTTCCAAACTCAGGAAAACAACATCATGGGGATAAACTTCTCTTTGTATAATAGGGCCTAAAACAGTACATGAAATTTTAAAGAATAGATCTTTTATCTAAAACCAAACTATCATACACTGTTAACCCGAGGTTAATAACATAGCCATGATCTATGCTGAGAATGGAGAAATACTATACTTTAAAAGGCAATGTATTTAAAATCTTTTTCTCTGCGCTATTTCCTTCTCTAAAGTAAAATAGAACTTAATCTTCACTTGAGTGCCCACTTTTGGTAGACTCTTATATAAGTTTAATGAGAACTATAGAGAAATGTATCATTATAGTGATTCTCACCCGTATTGTCTTAGATATTGAAATATTTTATCAAATATTTTTTTCATCTTCTAGTTTCTTCCCAATCCCCAATAGTATTTTTATCCTCTCAACTACACAACTGAGGGGAGGATGAATAATTTAAAACTAAATTATAATGGCAATATATACCTGATTATTTTCTGCCCTTGAACTCCCATCCCCAACCCTGGCCACATACATGCAGAAAACAGGATTTATTATCACTAGCAAACTGGCAGTGGTGTGAAAATAACATCTTCACTTTCCAATGTATATTTTAGTTTTAATTTTTGTTATGGGTATTAATTTTTAACTGGTTAGAATTGTAATTGGTTAAAAAATTAAAACAATATTAACAGGCATATAGTGGAAAGGGAGTCTATGTGACACTTTAAACTTCCAGGCCTAATTCCTGCCCCCACCCCAAAAAAGAGCACCATCAATAATTTCTTGCACATTTTGTTTCCTAGAAATTTTAATGAAAAAAATATACGTATCTACTATCTATTCATTCTTTTATTTTTTTAAATACCAGTAAGCGCATGCCATAATGAATTTTTTTCATTTATGAGTCTTTTGAGATATTTTTGTATCGGCATGGGCACATCTGTCTTATCCTTTACAATACATGAGAGTGTTGTACCATAATTTCATTTAACCCATCCTCTACTAATGGACATTTAGGTGATCTCTAATTTTTTGCTATTACAAACCATGCTGTAATGAGCATATATATGAGGCTTTCTACAGGATATGTGGAATCTCAGGGTCAAAGAGTCTATGTGCAATTTTAATTGCTAAAATGCCAGATTGTCTTTCAAAGAGGTTACAAAATTTGGCAATCCCAGTGACAATTACTCTGCCCACTTGTTATTGAACATTTTTTCTTCTCGAAATTCAGTTATAAAACCAGGCTAATGCATAAGACAATCTCATGAGTCAAGCACTAACAGATTCAATTAAAACGATACTGCTCTGTTCATTTACTTTTGCATGTGTTGCCTAGCCTCAATAAAATATTCATACTAAACTACTGAAAGCAATGAGTGATTATTTTAGCCATGAGCTACAATGCCGTTATTAAATCTGTATCTAAAAGTTAGAGGGTAGCACAGGTCTAAAGTTGAACTCGAGATAACAATAATTGTTAAATTTAACAAAATGAAAGCTAACTGAAGCCCATCGTCAGCTCACAGATTTTCTTGTCCTCTCCCATTCCAAACTGTAATTTGGTAAGGCCATGCAATTATTAAGCAGATTCAAAATACACTAATCAGGCTTTATTTTTCAAAATCTGCAATGACCATTAGTTAACTAAAGGATGGATTCAAGTTCTTTAAATGGCACAGAAAGCCCTTTAAAAATATGGTCCCAAATCAGCTCCTAGGCTGCATTCTGTGTCACTCTTTTTCATATACTTTCATCTTTGGCCACAACTATTCCCTGGACATTGAAAAATGCCATGCTCTTTAATACCTTTCTGCTTCTGGCCAAGCTACTGTTTCCACGAGGACACAATTCCCTGTTGTCATAACTAGATCTCCTATTCATCCTTCAGAACCCAGCTGAAACAGAACCTCATCCTAGAGGCTTAACTTCACACCTAGACATCTCAGTGCCCACTTCACTTTACGTCTCCATCAATCATAGTGTAATTATGTCTTTCTCCTTCACTATTCTATGTGCTACTTAAGAGACCATAGTTCATTCATTTTTGTATTCTTCCCTCCCCATGGCTTAATACAGTACATATGTGTTTGTTTAATGAACTTTAAATGAAAGAAGGTTTTAATTTAAGTTAAATTTAAAGCATGTGGGTAACACTTTTGGAGGGGGGGCAAAAAATGTAAAACCACCTTTATTAAAAAATATGCCACAGGAAATGATGTGGATTTTTTTAAAAATATGCATTCATTCATTCATTCAGCTAATATTCTTTGAATGTTTTCTATGTGCCAGATATTCTTCTAGCAACTAGAGTTATAGAAGTAAACAAGACTAGTTCCCACAGCCAATGAGCTTAGATTCTAGTGAAAACCATAAAATAAACAGGTAAATAAACTAACAAATACACAAATAAGGTTAATTCCAGATAAATGTCAATGTAATAAAAATAAAGTAGGATAATGGCCTAGAGAGAAAATTGAGTCCACTTTTAACAGGGGCCTCAGGGAGACCTTTCTGAAGAGCTGACAAGAGAAGTGAAAAGTGAATGATAAGAATAAGATTTCCTTCCATATAGAAAGCTAGGGAAAAAGCAGGAAGAGGGGCAGCTTGGTGTGATCAAGGAAGAGAAAGAAGACCTGCAAGGATAAATATACTGAATGCAAGTGGCTTATAGGGGCCAGGGTAGGTACTGGGAAAGGAAGTGGTATGCGGCGATGCTATGCTTCATGATCAGGGCAGATGCAAAGAACAGATCATGGAGGATGTGCTAGGCCATAATAAAAAGCTTGGATATTAATTGCAGAAGACATCCGCTGGAAAGTTTAAAGCAGCAAAGTGATATGAATTGATTTTATGTTTTTGAAAAAATTCATTTTGGCAAATAAAAATGAAACTGTTCCTATTTTAGATGGCTACTTTTTAAAATGTAACAAGAGGTCATACAGATGCCTATACAGAAATCCTTCAGAATGGTCTTAAAGTTTTGGTAGAGATGTGAAGCCCATTGAGAAGCTCATGAAAACCTCCTCCCAGAAAAATGCTTGAACACGTAAAATTTTGCATAAAATGTATGGATATTCACGAACTCTTCAAAGTCTCTGGATCCCAGGCTAAAATTCCTTGATTCAAGATGTAATCATGTTTTTTTCTTAGGAGACTAAGAACAATGTGAAGTCAATATCTTTCTTAATTCCTGCAATAGGCTTCAGGTTATTTTTCTGTATAAAGAGCACTGGTATTAACTACAGTTTAGAGAAAACAAATCCCCTAAGATCCGCCTTAGTAACATCCCATACCTGAGCCTCATTGGTCTTATTTTTTCAAAATGAAAACTTCCAAACCAAGAGTCAAAGAACATCAAAGTCAATGTGAGATGAATCAGTCCAGCCTCTGCATTGCAAACTCTTACTTTTCCTTAAGTGAGATTTCTGAATCTGTAGGATTAATCAAGAAATTGCAGACTAGCTGATCAACTCACTGATTCTTATTTTCCATATATAAAGACTGTTGATCATTATTATTTTTATGATGTGACATTTTTTCACTTGTCAATGTTAATTTTCCTCAATTTATAATTAGTTAATTTTCAAATACAGCTTACCCATATATACAAAAAAAGGTATACAGTTCCAAACCAGACAGAATAACAAAAAGAAATGACAAACAAACAAAATTTATAAGGAGGTAAAAGGGTTGAAAATGAAGTATTAGATAATCTATTATATTAAGTGTGTGTGTGTACACTGAAAAAAAAGTTATTAACCTTTAGAGGGCTGCTCATGGATATGCAAAAAAACCTAAATACTATCACAGCAATTTGCATTTGACAATTGTTACACTGCCTTAAAATGAAACATCATTTTAACTGTATAATTTAGAAATATATCACAGACTTACACTTTGTACAAGGAAAATCCATTTTTGTTCTCTTTTCCCTCATGTAACAAAAGTCTTGACCATTATTAGCTATCATCAGTAAACAGTATTACCAGACTCTCATCAGTAATGTTAACATCAGAATAAGATCATTATAGTTGAGCTTCTTTTCATCTGAATCACATTTTTGCAAAAGTTTTGTAAACATACATATGATAATTTCCCACTATTCGTGAAATATATATATAATGATACATATTAATAATGTATATGTGAGATACATGTCTTATATATACATGCATATATCATGTGATATATGCACCTACACCCACACACACACATGAATTGTTTTATTTCATATACATATATGTAGAAGAAACCAGGTCATTTTCTTACGGTACCTTTCTTGGAAGTATTACTAATCACTGCTGAAATCGCCATCAGTACACCTTCCCTGCTCATTTATTACGAGTACCACTTCAGGTTTTGGTACAAGTGTTTTCATATAGCGTTCCACTTATACTATCAGCAATACAGCACCTTGCAGAATTCATCTTGTTGATATTAAGCCCACAGTATTAGCTGAGAACCAACTGTCCTTTGGGGATCTGACCCTTAAAACTCAGAGAAAAGCAATACATCAGAGAGGATTTCTAAAGAATATCAAACTCACCTAAATCTAAATTCAAATTCAAGCTGTCCAAATTCCAATTCTGTAACAGTGGTACTAATTTTTATGGCTAACATTGGAAAACATTTTATTTTAAAACTAGCTATTCTGGTTTACACCTGCCTCCCTTCCTACTTTCCCTCCTTTCTGCCTGCCTTCTAAGAACATTTATTCTAACCACTAATTATGTTCAAACTTAGAAGTGTTCTATAATGTTCTGTAGTAGCATACAAACAAGCTAACATAGATTTTTAAAGTGATTTTAACGTGTCAAGAATTTGGGGATTTCCATGATTGAAATACAAAGAAGCATTCTAATTATCCTATCACCAGCAAAGATTAAACTTCAGCGAATTACAGCACAATCATTCAGTAATCATGGACCTGCACAACATATAAAGTTTTCCCACTGTGTCACCTAAGGTTTCCCCAAACTCTGACATATCTGTGTCATGTATTAGAATATTTTTTAACCTAAGCTTCTCATAATCTATAATACTCAAACACCTGGGCTGATAATTCTAGATTAATTTATGTAGTAATTTTTCACCTCAAAAAACCTGTATTTCTTCAAAAGTATTTTTTTAATATTAAATTTGGCCAGTCTAAGTGTCATGATATTTTGTAGCACTTTACCTCATAAGATTATAATAAAATGAAATATGAAAAAGTCATTATATATTATGAAGTATCACATAAAATGACTTAGTTATCAAATGAACATATGCCCTTTATGACATAAACAATGTAAAAACATTCAATGAAATAAAACAGGGAAGTAGTCACACATTTCTGTCTGTAGACTGAATCTTCATGCCTTTAAATGACTATCAAATGTTAGGGCTTGGACCTAAAAAAGAAAGAATGAAATATTAATAATGTCTCACCTTGTGGGAGCTCAACATTACTTGACACTCCACAGAAACCGACCTTTTTGTCCTTCAGGCTTGCCTACCAGGCCCCATCTTCTATCGCAAAAGCCAAATCATCTGATCCCAAACTAACTGTCAACTGCCTGTGATGGTGGGGAAGCCAGACATCAATCAATCAGGTTTTATCAGACGCTCTCTTCGTTTCTCTGTTGTGCTCATCTTATCATCTGACCCAGTTGTAGCCCTGACTTCAGAAGCTTAAGCAACTTGATGACAAAATATGCGCCTGTTTGTCCAAGATGCACATTGTTAAGAAGTGGGGTGATATTTTTAGCAGCTACCTAATATATTTGCAAATGAACTCTTGAATATTTCAGATTTATACAAGTCGCATGTTGGTCAGTCTCCCCTGCACATTGAGTCTGTCCTTGGCAGTGGGAGGCCCAATATCTCCAAAATATTCAAGAGCACTTACATACAAGTCAAACATCATTGGAATATGTGTTTATTTTTATGTCAATGTAGGCAGAAAGGCTATCAAAATGAGAACTGAAGAATGTCACTTCAAGAAGAGAAAGAAGACCTGATTAATAAATGTGCACAATACAAATTCAGACAGTTTTATTCCCCCCAAAATAAAAATAACTCAAAAATTAAAAGCCTTTTTATCTATTTGTATTGACAGTAGTCTTAGGGAAAAAATGTTTAAACCTTCAATGCTGTTGCCAAATCTATGTTAGCTAACCTCCTACTCTAGCACAGTACAGAATATACGCCTATGCATAAACTAGTTAGGTAAGAAGACAATTATGACATAGATTATGAACTTGATATTTTAAAATTCAAAGTAGATTCTTGTTCTATAATTTCTACACAAAAGGGGGAAGAGTAAAACATACATATATTCTGTTACCCCAGGTAACTGTCTTCTTTCTTAACTTTGTCTTTTATTTCATCAAGGAAAAATTAGTTAAAATTTTAGATTTTCCTTAAAATCAAAACAACAAAGTTCATGAAGAATATAAGCCTTCCATTAACAGGCAATGTTGTCAATATACCATCCATCTCTCAGTAATATATTCACTGAGCTAGAATATGTTTTGCAAAGCTTTTAAAAGCAGCATAAAATTTATCCACAGAATTTATTCACTAAAATGCATAGCTTAATCAAATAAGTATGGGCTATATAACACCACAAAGTACTACACTGATATATTTGACATGGATGAAAATGCACACCATGAAAACAATTTGTATACAGTGAGAAATGCATCATGCCAAAAGATTCCCACTGAATTCACAGGGCTTTATAAAAAACAAATGTCTTTGAACTTCTCAGCACACACAATGAGCAAGAAGGCTTACCAGTACATAGCATTTTATGTTTTGGAAACATTAGATATGGAAAATTAAACAAGCTTCCACTAGAAAAAATGGAAAAAAAATCCTTTTATACTATTGTCAGAAATAAAAAAATTAAAACTTCTCTTAAATACCAAATATACTAAAATATGTGATAGATTTTATCAGTTGATTATAAATAATCAAATCTTTTAATCAAACAGCTTGATAAGTTTTAAAGCCACTCTTCCAAATCAAGGAATCTAAATGCAATAAATAAGGGGGAAATGGACAACATTGAGTATATTTAATTATTGTTTACAATGATTATTTTATCATTATTTTTATTATTTTTAAAAGTACTTAAAAGTATATGATTTGTAGCTATTTTTCTGCATATATTAAGAGGAATTTGGTGCTCAACTGAACCTGAAGACTTGTCAATTCAGTGTTTTTAATATTCTAATTCTCAATTTACTGCAATCTCCCAATAATTTCAGGATATATCACAGTGAAGTCAATAAAAGTCTTTTTTCAAGAATATGCCATTGTTCGATATTCCAAAAGGGCAAGTACTAAGGAAATTAAAAGTTAGAAGTCGCAGATTAATAGTAAATGAAGGACAAATATTTGCCTCTAACTCTAAATTTTGTAGTTGATTCTTCATTCTATTCAAGTTTAAAGACTTTTACTAATTTTATGATAAATAAAATAATTTTAGAGATTATGGTTGAAATTTTTATGTCAATTAACTTAACACTTATAAGAAATCTTCCACATGCAATATTATATAGATGTTGACTGGTTGAAAATTTTCTTTTTTTTTCTCAATAAGAGATGCCCACAAAAGTTTTCCAAATGTGCATTAGAGTGACTCATATTCTCAATGGAATTTATTTCTAAGAAGACAATCAACTAAAATATAACATTAAATGCATCTTCCAATAAATGCTCATTTAAAAATAATTTTCAGGAGAATTTTAAAATTTAAACAAAAATTAAAATATAGCTTTTTAACAGCCTAAAAAAAAAAACTAGGTGTTATAGCTTTTGTGAAGGCTATTAAAATTACATGTTTTTATGATGCCAATGTATAGGCTACCATATGCATTTGTGAGTTGTTTATGATAAATCTGACACGAGCGAAAGTCAAATCATGTACCTGAAAACATCAGACGAACACCATTCAACAACTTCTGGCAATTCAAAAGGGAGTATTTTCCAAAACAAATTAAACAGTCAGTGGTATATACCCATATAAAATGAAGGTCTATTAAACATTAAATACTATACTAGTGTCTCTAGTAAGCATATTCCTTGCTTTATATAAATGGGAATATTGCCAGAATGTTAAATAATAAATAGTATTACCTTGCAGGATATATAAAAGAGTTGATTTTTAGCTACTATAGAACAACGCTAGAATGAATGGGCAATTATGTGGCATTGAGTATACCTACCAGGCACTAAACATTCATTTTAAAATCTCTAAAATCATGAGATGTATATATAGTTTCCCCACACACAAACATTTAAGTTTATTTAGTGCCCGAAATCTTAGGAGTAAAGTACAGCATATCGGACACCAATTCTAAATCTAGTTTTTACCCTCTAGCCATAACTTTTTCTTTTTAACAAAGATGGATTTCCAATTACCTGATTTAGAAATAAAATGCTTATTTTAAGTGATTAGTATGTCTTAAAAATATCAGCAAAATAGTATGTATTTTGTTTCCTGGTTTTAGAAACTTGTGATCCTTCATTATGTTTGCAAACATTCTTCAAAGACATCTATCCTTCAGCTTACTGTTTAAGATTTCCCTTATTAGGAATAAGTATTTGGTAATATTAAAATATTCCCAGATAAATTCCTTCCCTGGACTTGAAAATCTATAGCAAAACTCTCTCACTTTAGACATGGGACTAGTTATCTCACACACATAGTGAGGCAAAACTGGTTCTCAAAGGTACTTTTTTTTTTTTTAACACAGTAGATATTATAGTAAGGGACCAGGAAAGAAAAGATGAAAGAGAAAAAATGATAGCCTTTTATTTAAACATGAAATCTTGACCAAAACCAACTCTACCTAGTAATGATCATATGTTCATTTTTAGAAACATTTATCAAAAGCAAAAATTACTAAAGCTTGAAATAATCCTGACTAGACAACTCTTCTCTACCTTTCTGTCATCTCAAAAAGACGGTCTGACAGTAATGGTATGACATCCTCTCAGACAAGCCTCTCGGCATTAATATTTAAATCTTACCTATCCCTTGTGATTGGAATTCAGCCTCTATTCGCAAACAAAAACTAAATCAATGTTCTTAGAGTTCAAACTAGATCCCTAAACAGTTTGCCACTCTCTATGCACAGATAAGATAAACTTTCTTTGACCCAAGAGATGAAGTTGCCATGACGATCAGAGAGTCCACTTTCTATATTGATATTTTGCTGATGTAACAACAAATAGAACCAGATCCTAGTGCCGATAATGGTGATTAATTAATACTAATATTGATCCCTACAAGCAAGAGACAAGGCTATTAACTTGAAGCCTGAAAAGTCAATTGTTACCTGTGGCAGAGATACTAGGAGCTGATTTGGAAGCATAATAAACAAATGTGCTATCTTTATGCTAATACCTTTAAAGAGATAGTTCTTTCCAGAATGCCAAATATTGCCATATCTGAGCTTATTAATTTAATTGCATTTCAGCTATTAAAAATGTAACCTTATTAAATGATACATACTTACCCCTTTATCTTTGGTGGAAACACATTCTCTGGCGACTGAAGTAACCGACTTTTGCTGTTATTCATTTGGTGAGAGAATGAACTGATAATTTTACACAGTGGCAGACGCTGAATTAGACCGGGTTTCAGAAACATCTGCAGTGTTCTGAAATGTCCTACAAGTCCTTCAGAATTGGGAAAGTAACAAAAAATCCAAGGGAATATGACTTGGAGAATAAGAACTCCAAAGTAAACATATCCACGTACACTTTTTAGTGAATAAAGATTGTATTTTAAAAAGGAAACTATTTTTGAAAAATATTTTTTATTCCTATAAAAACCTAATTTTAGATTCTTTACACAATTTGGACAAACATGAAAAAACTTCCTCTAAATTATATCACTTTATTTAAAACTTGAATACATGTGAAGTTATTCTGAAGGAAAGTTCATTTGGGAAGGTGTTTTCTTGAAACATAAAAAGAAATCACAGACTATAGAACAAATAAAATTAGTTTATTCATTTAATATTTCTGATCAAAAGTTATATTTTTAAATAGGGGTGCGATTAAATGTAAAAA